>NW_003852615.1:121170-169167 GCF_000181295.1 Otolemur garnettii
AAAAAAAAAAAAAAATACTTTCTCAATTATTGATAGAACAGTTATACTGTAAATCAATAAGAACAGAGATTTAACTAGTCATACCAAAAAATGATATAACTGATAGTACAACAAATACATGCCTTTTTCTCAAAGGAAATGTGGAATAATTACTAAGACAGACCACATTCTGAGCCCATAATACAATTCTCAATAATTTTAAAATATTTAAACTCATACAGATTATGTTCTTAGTAATTCAATTAGAAATTAGTAAAATAATTTAGAAAATATTTTGAATGAAATGAATGTGAAAACATTCGATATAAGTTTATTAAATTCAGATAATATAATATTTACAGAGAAACTTATTGCTTTAAACATTACATTAGATAAGAAGAAATACAGGATGAACATAAAGTTTGTGTAAAATTTAAAATAGTATGGACACCCTGTATATCAAATGGTGAAATAAGTTGTTTATCATAAGAGATTTTTTAAAAACAAAAGAAATTTCCAAAAATAGAATGAAGAAATACAGATAGAGGCTGAAATCAGTAAATGGAAAAAAAAAAAAAATAGAGAAAATCAATGCATCCAAAGCTGTATCTTGAAATATCAATGAAATTGACAGACCTCTAATTAACTTGATTAATAAATGAAAGAATATATAAATTACCAAAATAAAAAATAATAAAGAGTCATCAATAAAGATCTGTAAACATTAAAATTTAATAAGGAAATATACTGAATGGTTTTATGCCCATAAATTTGATGAGTTAGAAAAAAACAGGAAAATACCTTGAAGGACTTAATGCTA
The DNA here is from genome assembly GCF_000181295.1 of Otolemur garnettii. Taxonomy (NCBI): domain Eukaryota; kingdom Metazoa; phylum Chordata; class Mammalia; order Primates; family Galagidae; genus Otolemur; species Otolemur garnettii. The sequence goes on from NW_003852615.1 coordinate 121,970, forward strand.
TTAAAATTGACCCAAGAAGAGATTAAAAATTCAAGTATCTATACATCCACTATAATTCATCTAATATAATTATAATTTTCTTCTTAAACTCTTCTCCAAAAAATAAATCCAGGTTCACACAATTTCACTATTTGAAAAATTTTATCAAAACATTATGAAGAAATAATACAAATTCTACAGAAATCCAGAAAAATCAAACATGAGAAGATTTTTGAAAATCATTTACAAAGCCAATATTACTTGGATACTAAAATGATAGATATTACAAGGAAAAGAAAGTCTTAGCAAAACATATGCAAATCAGATTAAATAATGTAAAAGTTCAATAATCTGTTTTTACCAAGTGGTTCTATCAAGAAGTGTAGTTTGCTTAACATTATAAAGTAGATCAATTTACTTCACAATGTATCAGAATAGAGGAGAAAAATGTGATAAAATACTTGACAAAATTTGGTGTTAATACTTGATTAAAACTTATAGCAAACTAGAGAAAGAATAAAATTGCCTAAAAAGTAAAAAAAAAAAAAAAAAAGAATAAAACTTAAAACTAACAAAACAATTAGTAATGAAACACTGTACATTTGCTCTGTAAGATAAAAAACAAGGCTACAGGGGGACAGAGGCAAGATGGCTGACTGGAACCAGCTTTCCATAGGGACTCCCACCAGAAGGAGAGTTAAAGGACAGAAGTTTAGCAAGTAAGCTGATGGTTTGGAGCTGAGCCAAGAGAGAAGGTTGAAGAATGCACATCAATCCTGCTGAGGGGAGCTGCAACCCCAAGGATACAAACAATAGGTACAAAATCCATTGCCAAGCAGATGGGAGTCCCCTCCCCCATGAGAACAGCTGGCAATATACTTTCTACAAATAGGCAAGCAAAGTTCAAACATCCTCCCATTTTATCCCACAGGAGAGATCCTCTAAAAACCAGACCTCCTTCCCATATTAAGGTGCCATGGCAGTCTCCTGTTAGGCATAAAACTGTATATATTCTCTACCTACAATTCAGAATTCCACTCATTCCCTTCCACTCTCACCCTGAGGTCTGGAAGCCTGTCCCCCACGGAGTTCAGATTCATGGGCATTTTCTCGAGAGGTGTGGATACGGCATAAGCCATTGTAGGTCTGTGCTGATTCTGCATCATGGGGTAAGGAGATGGTGGACCGAAGGAACCATACAGGAGATGGAGAGGCAATGCCCCACAGTATAGAGCAGCCTCAGCGGCAGCAGCAAAAACAACAGGACTCACACTCCTGGGGATATTTTGGAGAGACACTCCCTGTCTCTCTGGGCAACCAGAGAAAGCCAGGCATCTTCTCTGGTAGCAGCCACTGGCAGAAAAGATCTGGGACATTAATGCAGGCATGACCAAAGGGTATGCTGGAGGCAGTACCTACCTGGGCAGGCAGTGAGGACACACGCAAAGACAGCATATGCCCAGGGCAGAGCTGAGTCAGAAGGACTGCTTTAGTGAACCTAAGAAGCACCCAGCTTACAGGGGATCATAGCTGAGAAAAAGGCAAGTGGGTAGAGGCAAGAACTCAGAGCCAAGTGTGAGGTCTAACCGCACCCACCCCAACACAGACTGCAGCGGAGACAGACACAGCAGCTCTGGGTAGCAGCACAGATGAGGGCTAAGTCACAGTTTCTATGAATTTAAATAGCACCTGGTCCACAGGGAAACATAGCCAGGACTGAATCGCAAATTATGTGAAATTGTAAGTGTCAGCAACATCAATCAGAGGTGGGGCTAGAACTGAGTGAATCACCCCAGCTTCTATTAATTACCTGAGGTTGTCAGGGCTCAGCTTTCCCTGCCAGGTGGTGGCAGAGTGTGGAGGCCTGGCCAAGAAGACACAGATCCCCTTGTGACTCTGACAGGGACAAACCCCTGGAGCATCTGCTCATTGGAGGGAACTAGGTCACAGCCCTGCAGGGTTGCCAGTGACTGGGTATGACAGAGATGCAAGGTGGGGAAGGAGGCATCAACCTTCCCAGACTAATTCATTTGCTGGTGGGGTGGTTCTTCTGACTCCATGGAGCACCAGAATGAGTCATACTCGAGCTGCTAGCAGACCCCTGCTATCTAGTTGCTGGAGGCCTTTTGAACTCTCCCACTTGAGACTAGCTGCTGACTGGGACAATTGATTTGGATCTCTCAGACTTGACTAATCACCTAAGGACTATCCAGAGTGGTACCCTGGGTGTGCGGTTGTGGAAAGGTTTGATTTTCCTTTTCTAGTTGTTGCTGTGGGGAGGGCAGAGTGACTTAATTGCCAGTATTTCTCCACAGCTGAGACTTCAACCCAGAGTAACTGAATCACTAGGGTAAGACAGAGACCAGCTGAAAAAGACAGAGCCACAGCCCCACCAGACCAAATAAGTCCCCAGTGTCTCAAGGCGTAGCACTGTATGGGTCCTTTGCAAAGCTCTAAGGAAGGGGGTACAGACACCAGTCCCAGTTCTCCAGCAAAGGGCTGGTTAATCACTACTCCAGGAGCCCCCAACTCAACTTCACCTTATCTGTTCATCTAGCCAAATGGTGTAAAATAACCATGGGGTGGAATCAGTGGAAAACCTCTGGTAACATGAATAACCAGAGTAGATCAACTCCCCCAAGGAAAAATATGGTGGACACAACTGAAGACCCCATTTATAAACAAATGGCCAAGATGTCAGAAATTGAATTAAGAATTTGGATTGAAAATAAGATTAATAGAATAGAGGTAAAGTTGGAATTAGAAATTCAAGGAGAATTTCAAAAGTTATCTCAAGAATTCAATGAATTCAAAGACAAAATCACCAAAGAATTTGACATATTGAGACCAGAATTTGCAGCCCTCAAAGAACTGAGAAATACAGTAGAATCCCTCAGTAACAGAATGGAGCAAGCAGAAGAAAGGATTTCTGACATTGAGGACAAAGCTTTTGAATGAGCCCAAGCACAGAAAGAGAAAGAGAAATGGAGAGCAAAAATGGATCATTCTCTCAGAGAGCTCTGGGATAATTCAAAGAAAACTAATATTGCCTTATAGGAAATCCTGAAGGCCATGAGGTGGCTTCACAAGGCACAGAGGCTCTTCTTCATGAGATAATGAAGGAGAACTTTCCAGACATGCCAAGAGATTCTGAAATTCAGATAGCAGTTTCAGAAACCCAGCATGACTCAATTGGAATAAGACATCTCCTAGGTACATCATAGTTAACTTCACTAAAGTTAATATGAAGGAGAAAATTCTGAAAGCAGCCAGAGGTAAGAAAATCATAACCTAGAAGAAGCATAATATTACAATAACTGCAGATCTCTCCGCTGAAACCTTCCAAGCTAGAAGAGGGTGGTCATCAAATGTAATCTTCTAATATAAAATAATTTTCAACCCATGATTCTGTATCAGCTAAACTGAATTTAATTTATGATGGAGAAATTAAATAGTTTAATGACATTCACATGTTGAAGAAATTTGCCATAACTAAACCAGCTATCCAGGATATTCTCAGACCTCTCCTCAATAATGACCCATGCAATCCTCCACCACAAAAGTGAACTCACTCAGAAACTTTGATCAAATTCCAACTTCCACAATAGGGAAAGGATCAAAAATGTCTACTAAACTTTTGAAAAACTCAGTATCCAAAATTCTACCAAGTTTATCAATATTCTCAATTAACGTGAATGGCTTAAATTGTCCTCTAAAGAGAGGTACAGATTGGCGGACTGGATACAAAAACTCAGGCCAGATAGCTGATGCATACAAGAATCACATCTTAGCTTAAAAGATATAGACTCAGGGTGAAGGGATGGTCATCTATATTTCAGGTAAATGGAAATCAAAAGAAAAGCAGCTGTTGCAATTTTATTCACAGATACAACAGGCTTTAAACCAGCAAAAGTAAGGAAAGATAAGGATTGGATACTTCAATCCTTAGTTAAGGATAAGGGTAGCACTCAACCCTTAGTGTTAGTTAAGGGTAACACTCAACATGATGAGATTTGAATCATTAACATTTATGGACCCAACCATTTATGCACTTCAAATTATAAGAGAGACTCTAACAGACATGAGCAACTTGATTTCCTCCAGCTCCATAATAGTCAGAGATTTTAACATTCCTTTGGCATGTTGCATAGATCCTCTGATACGAAGCTAAGCAAAGAAATTTTAGACTTAAACTTAACCATTCAACATTTGGGTTTAACAGACATCTACAAAACATTTCATCCTAACAAAACTGAATGCACATTCTTCTCATCAGCATGCAGAACATACTCCAAAATTAATCACATCTTAGGTCACAAGTCTAAACTCAGCAAATTTAAAAGAATAGAAATTATTCTTTGCATCTTCTCAGACCATCATGAAATGGTCCAGTAACAACAGGAATCTGCATACTCATACAAAAACATGGAAGCTAAATAACCTTATGCTGAATGATAGGTGGGTCAGAGATGAGATTAAGAAGGAAATTACCAAATTTTTGGAACAAAACAATAATGAAGATACGAATTATCAGAACCTCAGAACAAAACAATAATGAAGATAGGAATTATCATACCGCTAAGGCAGTCCTAAGAGGTAAACTTATAGCACTGCAAGCCTTCCTCAAGAGAATGGAAAGAGAAGAAAGTTAACAACTTAATGGGAAATCTCAAGCAACTGGAAAAGGAAGAACATTCCAATCCTAAACCCAGCAGAAGAAAAGAAATAACCAAAATCAGAGCAGAATTAAATGAACTCAAAAACAAAAGGATTATACAACAGATCAATAAATAAAAAAGTTGGTTTTTTGAAAAGGTCAATAAAATAGATAAACCTTTGGTTAATCTAACAAGGAAAAAAAGAACAAAATCTCAGGTGGCGCCTGTTGCTCAAAGGAGTAGGGCACTGGCCCCATATGCCAGAGGTGGTGGGTTCTAACCCAGCCCTAGCCAAAAAATTGCAAAAAAAAAAAAAGAGAGAGAGAGAGTAAAATCTCTAATTTTATCAATCAGAAATGGTAAAGATGAAATTACAACAGACTCCATAGAAATTCAAAAAACTCTTCATGAATATTACAAGAAACTTTATTCTCAGAAAAATGAAAATCTGAAGGAAATTGACCAATACTTAGAAACACACCACTTTCCAAGACTTAGCCAAAATGAAGTGGAAATGTTGAACAGGCCTATATCAAGTTCTGAAATAGCATCAACTATACAAAATCTCCCTAAAAAGAAAAGCCCAAGACCAGATGGCTTCACATCAAAATTCTACCAAACATTTAAAGAGGAATTAGTACCTATATTATTCAACCTTTTCCAAAATATAGAAAAAGAAGAAATACTACCCAACACATTCTATGAAGCAAACATCACCTTGATACCCAAATCACGAAAAGGCCCAACAAGAAAAGAAAATTATAGACCAAAATCACTAATGAATATTTATGTGAAAATATTCAATGAGATCCTAACAAACAGAATCCAGCAACACATCAAACAGATTATACAACATGACCAAGTAGATTTTATCCCAGGGTCTCAGGGCTGGTTCAATATATGTAAATCTATAAATATAATTCATCACATGAACAAATTAAAAAACAAAGACCATATGACTCTCTCAATTGATGCAGAAAAAGCTTTTGATAATATCCAGCATCCTTTCATGATCAGAACACTTAAGAAAATTTAGGTAAAAGGGACATTTCTTAAACAAATATATGCCATCTACAGCAAACCCACAACCAATATCATATTGAATGGAGTTAAATTGAAATCATTACAACTTAGATCAGGAAACAGGCAAGGTTGCCCATTGTCGCCACTGGTTTTTAACATTGTAATGGAAGTCTTAGCCATAGCAATTAGGGAAGAAAAGGCAATCAAGGGTATCCATATATGGTCAGAAGAGATGAAACTTTCACTATTCACAAATGATATGATGGTATATCTGGAAAACATCAGGGATTCTACTACAAAACTCTTAGAAGTGATCAAGGAATACAGTAGTTTCTCACATTACAAAATCAACACTCTTAAATCTGTAGCCTTTATATATACCAACAATATTCAAGCTGAAAAAACAGTCAAGGGCTCTATTCCATTCACAGTAGTGCCAAAGAAGATGAAATATTTGGGAGTTTACCTAACAATGAACATGAAAGATCTTTATAAAAAGAATTATGAAACTAAGAAAAGAAATAGATAAAAATGTTAACAAATGGAAAAACCACCATGCTCGTGGCTGGGAAGAATCCACATTGTTAAAATGTCCATACTAACCAAAGCAATATACAATTTTAATGCAATCCCCATTAAATCTAAGTCATACTTTAAAGATCTTGAAAAAATACTTCATTTTATATGGAATCTGAAAAAACCTCAAATAGCCAAGACATAAAAACAGGAATAAAAACAAAGCAGGAGGAATTACGCTACCAGACCTCAGACCACACTATAAATCAATGGTGATCAAAACAGCATGGTACTGCCACAAAAACAGAGAGGTAGATGTATGGAACAGAATAGAGAACCAAGAGATGAACCCAGCTACTTAACTGTTATATGATCTTTGACAAGCCAATTAAAAACATTGAGTGGGTAAAAGATTCCCTATTTAACAAATGGTGCTGGGCAAATTGGCTGGCGACTTGTAGAAGACTGAAACTGGACCCACACCTTTCACCAATAACTAAGATAGACTCTCACTGGATTAAAGAACTTAAGACATGAAACTATAAAAATACTAGAAGAAAGTGCAGGGAAAACTCCTGAAGAAACCAGCCTGGGTAAATATTTTATGAGGAGGACCCCCCTGGGCAATGGAAGCAGCATCAAAAATTCACTGCTGGGAATCAATCAAACTAAAAAGCTTCTGCATAGCCAAGAACACAGCAAATAAATCAAGCAGGCAGCTCTCAGAACGGGAGAAGATATTTGCAGGTTATGTCTCTGAGAAAAGTTTAATAACCAGAATCCATAGAGAACTCAAATGTATTAACAAGAAATGAACAAGTGATCCCATCTCAGGGTGGGCAAGGGACTTGAAGTGAAACTTCTGTGAAGAAGACAGGTACATGGTCTACAGACATATGAAAAAATGCTCATCATCTTTGATCATCAGAGAAATGTAAATCAAAACTACTTTGAGATATCATCTAATTCCAGTAAGATTAGCTCATATCACAAAATCCCCAAATCAGAGATGTTGGCATGGATGTGAAGAAATGGAAACAGTTCTACACTCCTGGTGGGAATGCAAACTAATATGTTCCTTTTGGAATGATGTTTGGAGAACACTTAGAGATCTAAAAATAGACCTGCCATTCAATCTTACAATTCCTCTACTAGGCATATATTCAGAAGACCAAAAATCACATTATAACAAAGATATTTGTACCAGAATGTTTATTGCAGCCCAACTCATAAATGCTAAGTCATGGAAGAAGCCCAAGTACCCATCAACCCACAAATGGATTAATAAGTTGTGGTATATGTACACTATGGAATATTATGCAGTCTTAAAGAAAGATGGAGACTTTATCTCTTACATGTTTACATGGATGGAGCTAGAACATATTCTTCTTAGCAAAGTATCAGAAGAATGGAAGAAAAAATATCCAATGTACTCAGCCCTACTATGAAACAAATTTATAGCTTTCTTATGAAGGCTATAACCCAATTATAGCCCAAGAAGAAGGGGAAAAGGGAGAGGAAAGGGAGGAGAGGGGGGAGGATGGGTAATTGGTGGGATCACAACTATGGTGCTACTTACAAGGGTACATTTAAAATTTACTAGGTGTAGAATATAAATGTCTTAACATAATAACTAATAAAATGCCATGAAGGCTATGTTAACCAGTTTGATGAAAATATTTCAAATTGTGTATAAAACCAGCACATTGTACCCCATGATTGCATTAATGTACATGGCTATGATTTAATAAAAACAAACAAACAAAGAAACAACCAAATTTACAATATCTTTTATTCAGCATTAAACTGTAGATCTTACCAGTGCATTAAGACTACAAAAAGTAATATAAAAAGAAGATTTGGAGGCTCAGCATCCATAGCTCAGTGGTTAGGGTGCCGGCCACAGGCACTGGGGCTGGTGGGTTCGAACCTGGCCAGGGCCTGCTAAACAACAATGACAATAACAAAAAAAACAGCCTGGCATTGTGGCAGGTGCATATAGTCCCAGCTACTTGGGAGGGTAAGGCAAGAGAATCACTTAAGCCCAAGAGTTTGAGGTTGCTGTGAGCTGTGATACCACAGCAGTCTACTGAGGGAAACATAGTGAGACTTTGTCTCAAAAAAAAAGGGGGGGGGACCAATAAATGACACAATTTTGTATGTAAAGAATGCTATGATCAAAAGTGAAATTCACTATTAGACTAGAAAAAAGTTGTAAGACATAAGAATACTAAAGAAATTAACTTTATACTCATATCAAACTATTAATGTTACAATAAAATATCACAATTGTAGTACATAAAATGGAAGTATTCATACTACACTTAGGAAAAGACTAGGAAGACTCATCCATTAAAAACTAAAAAAATCCCTAAGATGAAGTAATGAAGAGATTTATTATGCTTATAAATTGAGAAGTAAAATATTGTGTTATGGAAACATAAATTTACCTTAAATTGATATATCAATATGAATTAATCTCAATTAAAGTTCCAGAAAGATTTTTGTAGAAATCGACTAATTCTAAAATTTGTTTAAATGAACATAAATTATAGAGACTACACTAACTCATTACATGGTTTACTGTGAAGATGAAGTTATTAAGATAGTTGGTGGTGTGATGTAACGTTAACAGATCAAATAAACATTATAGAAAATTTAAAATTATAAGGACAGACATGGTGGCTCAGGCTTGTAATTCTAGCACTGGGAGGCTCCAAGCAGGTGGATTGCATGTTCTCAGCAGTTTGAGACCTGCCTATGCAAGAGAGAGACCCCATCTCTACTTAAAGTAGAAAAACTAGCCAGGTGTAGTGATGTACACCTGTAGTCTTAGCTACTGGGAAGGCTGAGGCAAGAGGATTGCTCAAACCCAAGCATTTGAGGTTACTGAGAGCTATGATGCCACACCACTCCACCTAGGGCAACAGTGTGAGACTCTGTCTTTAAAAAAAATAAAGAAAATTTAAAATTAGACACAACCATATGATCAATAGATTTTTGATCAAATTTTCAAGAGACTTTAAATGGGGATGATTAGGTATCCACAAAGAGGGAAAAATGAATATTAACACTTTCATCACACTATTATAAAAATCAAATGGATCATAGATTGAAATGGAATAGTTAAAATCATAAGAGTTCTAGAAGAAAATATAAGAACAAATTTGCAGAGTCATGGGTTAGGTGAAGATATCCTACTGGAGTATACTCCCTTCACCCCAAAGAGTAAGGACAATCACACTTTATCAAAACTAGAATGTTCTGAAATACAAAGTATACCATTAAGAAAACTGAAGTTAAAATTAATAACAGACAAATATTTACATGCATATATTATAATACATATAATATTTTAAACATATTTATGCAAATATAAGAATAAGGGACATGGTAGACACAAAAACCTTGCTATAATGGAGGTTGTTTTCTAGCCAACAATATTTATACACATATATTTGTAATACTATGTCTAAGGGGTAAACATATGTATATAAAGACAGTTAAACCTCTGTAAGTTGACCACCCATGGGACTGAGAAAAACTGATCAACATATGGCAGTGGTCAACATAAGGAACTAGGCCTACTGTGCTAATATGTATATGTGGTGCATGCCGAGTCCACGAAAGTTAGGTCAACTTAAGGAAGTGGTCAATGCAGGGAGGTGCTCAACTATGGAGGTGCCACTATATTAGGCACTAGTCTGTTGCTTTTATTTTCAATCTAATTTTCTTCATATATACATACATACACGACAATAAGCAGAATATGAAAGAAAAATTTCTCTAGCATTGTTATCCAACTCATCACAGAATAAAATTTGTCCATATCAAGGAGGCCCAGGACTCAAAGCTCATCTTTTATCCTATTTAATACCCACACATTCTGTGACTAGAGAATTATTCTTCATTTCAAGGGGATGATTAATCTACCCATTTAATTTCTATCCATCTTATTAACTATAGCTTTCATTTATTAATGACTTAATATGGAATTCTAGATTCCTAAGTCATATAGATAAAACAAAATATGTCTGAAGAAAGAAAGCATTTTTTTCATGATCCATATAATTTAATTGACTTTCTAAAAGATGAGTTTGAGTCATTTTTTTCTTAAAATCAAAAGGATATTTTTGATAATATAAATTTAAGTTTATAGTGAAGATCGTCACACCTTATGATTTTTAAGAAAAGATTGTTACAGTCTTACTTAAAAACCATATACTGCCATAAAAATTAGGGTTATTCAACCAAGAAAATAATATCTAATGCAGAAACTGAATGTGATAATTCAGAGAAATTTTACTAATATTTTAAGAAGCAATAAACTACTAAACTACACAGGATAAGTGGTTTAATGTGGCTATTTCTTACTGAGTAGTTAAAATTAGAAACACAACTCTGACAATTTTATATGAAAACAGAAGTACTGTCATTTTCTAATTTCAAAGAAGTAAACTCAGTAAGCACTCTAAGAATGAGAAAATCCTTAAAACTTCAGAATTTGAAATTATAGTAGATCAAAGAAAATTTATAGGATGAGTTGACTTTGGATGAATAATCTGTTCCTTCATTCCTCACATGATTAGTGGCTGGCACGTTTCAGACAGGTTCTAGGGTATGGATAAGGGATATTGCAGTGACCCAAATCTGCTGTAGTTAAACTTATGTTCTAGTGGAAGGAAATGTATAAAAGCCAAATAGAAATATACAATATATTGAGTATGAAACAATGCAATAAACAAAGGAAGTAGATTTAATGATAAATAGTACTAGGGGATCAGAAAGGATGACCAAAGAAGGGTTTACTAAGGTGATATGTGAGAAAGACCTTAATAAAATGAGGGCATCTATCAATAAAAGAATATTCCAGAGAGAGGACACATTTATTAAAAACATCAGAGAGAGCAACATTAATATGCTCTTTTTATATTTTTAATATGAGAATTGCAGAGATCATTGTAGCTGTAACACAGGGTTCCTCAACCTCTGTAACATTGGCATTTTAAGCCAGATAAATGTGGGATTTTCCTGTGTTGACCATCAAAGAATAGTTAGTAGCATCCTTGGATTCTACTATTAACTTTCCACCCATACCCCTAGTTGTAAAAACCAACAATGTCTTCAGAAGTTACTACTGTCCCTGAAAAAGAAGAGCACAAAATTATCCTCTTCTCCCTTCTCCCAAATCCATGTTTAAAGAACCGCTGTTGTAACAAAATGAATAAGGTAGAATTTTTCTATAGGAGTAGCAAAAATAAATGAGGAAAAGAAAGAGACCATGAGCAATGTGGTCAGAGAAAGGGAACTAGAAGTCAGCCTATGAAGGACACTGTGGAACACTGCAAGGACTTTTGTTGAGCAATTTGAAAGAAAGTAGAAATTTTAGTAGCCTCATTCTGACTGACAAGTGGAAAATAGGTTGTGGGTGAACAAGAGTGAAAACAGGGAAGGTGGCGACAACGTTCTTACTATAGTGTCAATGATGAAGATATCATTGAAAGGACAGTAGTAAAGAAAACGGAAAAAATGGAGAGCTTTGGAGCTATTTTGAAATATATATATATGTGTATATATATATACATATATATCAGGATGAATTTGGATCTATAAGGAGGGTCGGGTTTTGGTTTTCCTTTTTAATGGACTGTACAAACAAATGTTTGAAATCATCATTTATCGAGATGAAGTGAAACAAAGTTTGGGCACAGTTATGAGATTTATGAGATCAGGAGTTTGGTTTACATATGTCATATTTCAATCGATTGTTAGATATCTAAGTAAAGCTGTTGAGTAGAAATTTGGACATAAGTGGATAGATTTCGGGGGAGAGGTTAGGGCCAGAAATATAAACTTGTGAATTCATATCACTTATGAGGTTATTCAGAGAGGAAATCCATTAGAGGAAAGAAATTTTTATATTAAACTCTGACACAGTGCAGCAGTTAGAAGTTTGGAGGATAAACAAATATATGACAGAATAGGGTACAATATGTTCATAAATGGTTATGGAAAAACATATCTGAACTGAATATATTTTTGTAGGAAGTTTTGAGAGAAACTCTCAAAGGAGTTATATATGACAGAATTCATATCGAAAGGATACCTAGTGTCCAACATAGCAGGGTCTCACTAACCATTGTAACTGAGATTTGGTCCTTAAAGAGTAGAATAGTGTGATTCTTATTTAAAGAAAATGAGCAAATTAAGTGCTCTCACTTAACCAGTGGAAAAATTAATGGGAGACATGAGAAGAGTTTGAGATGACACAGGTTGCTATCTTTGTAGAGATAGTGAAATGCAAATTAAAAGTACAGTGAGATATCACTCTTATTAAAAGTCCAAAAACAATAGATGCTGGCATGAATACAGAGAAAAAGGAATACTTACCGTCTTAGTGGGACTGCAAATTAATATGTCTTTGAAAAATAGTATAACCTACTTCACAGAACTAAAAGTAAACCTACTATTTGATTCAGCAATTCCACTACTGGGTATTTACCCAGAGGAAAAGAAGTCATTTTATAAAAACCAACCAAACAAAAAAACAATAAAAAAAATGTTTATGTGAAGGTTGATCGCAGCACAATGCACAATTGCAAAGATGTGGAATCAACCCAAATGTCCATCAGTTCATAAGTGGATTAACAAAATGTGATATATATAGTGTCAATGATGATATATATAGTGATATATATGATATATATGTGATATATATATATGCCATATATGTGGAATCAACCCAAATGTCCATCAATTCATAAGTGGATTAACAAAATGTGATATATATAGTGTCAATGATACATATACACACACACCATGGAATACTACTCAGCCACGAATAAGGATAGCTTAATGCCTTTCACAACAATTTGGTTGGAACTAGAGACCTAAGTGAAATATCTAAAGAATGAAAATACAAACACTACATGTACTTACTATGAAATGGGTAATGATAAGCACAAATGTGCATAGAGGCAAGTAAAACTCAAAGTAATTCAAGGAACAGGAAGGGAGAGGAAGAGATAGCCCCAAATCTACCTAACAGGTATAATGAACACTATCTGGATGACTGGCATGTTTATAACCATGACTCAACATTACAAAACTGATCTAACCAAAAACTTTTGTACTTCCATAATAGTTTGAAAAAAAATAGTAAACAGTGTGTTAGAGATGTCATATATAAAACTAAAACTGAAAATAATGAAAGAGAACAAGAAACCATGGGGATGTGATGAAAGACTGTATAATTACAACTGATGTCAGAATTTTGTAGCACCAAAATAAAAATGACTACAACAATACAAAGATACATAGATAGAATACATTTAATCTTAAAGGAAATTCTGATGGCAAAGAATTTAGAACTATGCCAGAAAGTCAGAAGGAGAGATCCAGTTAGAACCATAGATTCCCACCAACAGGTAAAGAATTAGAATGTTTTGTAATTTTCAAGAGATACACAGGAAACCTAACATTAAAAAAGCCCACTGATGACACAGAATATTTTGAGAGAAGGTTAGACCCACACTTATCCTGTTGACAGCAATTGGCAACAGAATATGACACTGGGCACAAAGTACAACAATGACTTTGAATAAAAAAGGAGATGTTAATATTCAAAATTTGGAAATGAGAGAAAACCCAGGAAAAAAGGCAGTTTGGGTGATGTACAAAGCTAAGGCAAAGCCAAAGTGTTCATTAGGTCTCAAAACAGAGGGACTATAGATAAATTCTGGCATTAAGAAAATGGGTGTGGAGATGAAGCAGAAAAGGAAAACCTTTTATTTGGTTTCAATATTACCTACGTTTGAGTTAATTAGGTTGACAATTGCAGACATTGACATATTAAGTGATTATCACACAAATAATCTAAAGTTATTAAAAATAATTATATAATATATCCAGATACTATATGTGGCTTGTGATTGTAACTGATAATTTTACTCTTTAATTACTGCCAGTAAGAGTTATGCTGATGTAGGTTTGTCGGAGTTGCTGTGTGGCACGAGTAAATGCCCTGTGTTCCTATGCTCCTTGCACAGAAGTATCTCCCAACCGGCATCCATTCAGTGCTTGCAAAGGTCAAAGGATGCACTTGCTGTCAAGCAGATGAAAAGAGGAGCAATATATTTCCTCTGCCTTCAAGGAATTGACAAGTCAGAGACTCTGGCAGGGATGCTAAAATCGAAGCATGGGACCCCAGTAAGGTTGCTTTGTTTCAGCAGGAAAGAATCCGAGGTAAAGATAAGAAAAAAGAATAGTGACATTTAACATCAGGTCTACAATTACACAGAAAGAAATATTGTTCTGAGACTTGAAAGATTTTCATGAAGTTCTTAAAGGAGAACCCATTACTCATAATGCCCAGGTGGAAGTCTATCCTGAATGGGCTCATGGCAAGAGTTCACCTTTTTGAAAATAAAGCCCCTTGGAGAACATTTGCTTTACCTATCTTACAGTCCACCTAGTCTGGGAGTAAAAAAAAAAAAAAAGAAGATGGAGATCAGGGATACTGAAATCCTGTCTATTGCCCTTTCCTTAAAACTTCAACACAGAATACTGAGATTAGCACAAGTAATGTAATGTGATAAATTAGATACTAGCTCAGCAAATATTTACTTTCCCTTTCCTCCCCTTCTATCTGATAGCAGATTCTTCTTCCTGCTACCCTCCCCAGCTTTGGGAATGGCCACATGAATTGCTTGTCAGTGGAATGTGAGGAAAGATGGGGTGATAGAGGTGTTGAATTCCTCGTGAGCTTGGTATCCATCCTGTCCCTTGCCATCTTCCATGAAAAGAACATGCCCTGTTTCCAGATGGAAAGACAGGTTGAAGTAGTCTAAAGCCAATCTGTAGCCCAAAGCAAAGCACCAGTGAAGCCACAAACCCTTGAGTGAGGAAAAAGTATTTATTCTTACATGTCTTTGATTTTGTGTGTGTGTGGGGGGGGGAGGGGGGTTATGTTTTTGTGGTCAGCATGATCATGCTAAAAACCTTACTAAAACATAGTCAGTTGAGTATCAGTCAGTATTTTTCACAATAAAATTAGGCAATCAACCACCTCAAATCTCAGCATCTTAAAATAATAAACCTGTATTCTTATGAGTCAGTTGACAAAAAGTTCTGTTTGTTGAGACCAGCCATGCGTGGGTAATTCCGTTGCAGCAGCTGGGTGGCTCTTCTTATCACTACAGGTCTGTGCATTAGCTAGGTTGGAACTGCTGCCTCTGTGTTTATTCTGGGACTCTAATTTACACAGCAGCAGTTGCCCAGAGGATTGGATATAAGAATCAAGTCATTCTGGAAGAGTAAAGATAACATTCTTCTTTGCACACTACAGAACGAATGTCAAGTCTTTAAAATATCTGTTAAAAGAGATATGGTAATATTTGCCACTTTTGGTAGCACAACTTATTATAAAATTGATCTTTCTTGAACTAATCTTCTCATACTGATGGCAGACATGCAAGAAGACAAGTAGAAACACACAGGGCTTCTTAAGGTTTAGGCTTTAGACTGTCATGTTTTCTGTTCAAAGCAGAAAACCAGGTCAAACAGCCAAGCCCAAAGTGGACAAACCAAGACTGTGAAGAGGCCATGAAAAATGAAAAGGATGAGAATGCAGGGGGGAGGGTAGCAACAGCAGATCGTTAAGACAATTACTCAATCTCCCATTACAAACACATCAATAGTATTTCATCATAAAACACTCCGTGTGTATGTGTATAAAATATACATATACTTCCAGATACCAAGGTAATGCAGGTTATCTAGCCTCTTTGAAAAGAGATTATTTACTTTTGAGAAGTAGTAGTTAGGGTACTGTTTCTCCAAGAAGGCTACTTGTTGACAAGTTTCTTCTTATCACTACAGGTCTGTGCATTAGCTAGGTTGGACCTGCTGCCTGTGTGTTTATCCTGGGACTCCAATTCACACAGCAGCAGTTGCCCAGAGGATTGGATGTAAGAATCAAGTCATTCTGGAAGAGTAAAGATAACATTCTTCTCTTTACTGTCAAGACGGACTCTTTCATGTCATCTGCTAAACTTAATGCCAGTGGTGTCCCATCCTGACACTCCCAATACTGCCAATGTAGCCCTGTGCTCTCTGGAGTACTCTGTGCAATCATATTTAACTGTACATTGAAAGTTCTAAGAGATATCTTAAAAAATAAAATGCTATACTACTTTAATGAAAGGCATTTTATTATTTGGTATTTACATAAACATATATGCCTTACCCAGAAGTCAACTTTAGAGCTGTTTTATCGTCCACTATACAGGACATATATTCATTTATAGTTTTCTTAATGGTGTTTAGAGATAGAATTTCTACAACCTCACAGTTAACAGTTGATTGAGCATTAGAAAGTAATTAATAACAAATATTTGAATTTTAATTCAAGCTCATGATTTTTAGTTACTATGTGGATATTTAAGAAACTCATCTTCAAGAGCTTGATAGAAATGCTTCACACATGATAAATAATTTAATCAAATCCATCCCTGTGTCTTTTTTAGGATAATCAATTCAAACCCTTCTAAGATTTCATTGTAAGTAGTTTGTGGGAATGTTATCAATGATTTGTCACTCCTTAAAAAGTGTTTTTAGAAAAGGTAATATAAAGCCAATTATCCAGATGGCCTATAGTTGCATATTTAGTAGCTAACGCTACTAAAGCTAAAGCTCTTAATAATCTAGTAATTGGTAGTAGGCACGGGTTACAAATTTAGTAATTTGTAATAGGCATGGTATGTTTAAGCAGAAAAAAGAGACTTTATTATGTACTTACCCTGTCCAATGCACTTTCTTGTATTTTACAAGGCCAAAATAACTTGTAGTTAGATATACATACATAATGATCTTTCCTATTTCCGTTCTAGTAAGTTGCTCTAAAACAGAGCTCCTTTGTCAATTCCAAGTGCTTAAATAACTTCTCAACTCATATTTTATTACTGCAAAATAGACCATTTGGACTCCGTTTGTTAAATTGTTCACTTGGTAGAACTCCTTGCCAATAACCAAAGTATTTTTCTCTATTTCTTTTACAGAGTTGTTTGAACATGATTTTCTTCTTTTTAATCCTGCATTAGTTAAAATCCAGTTTTGATGTGCACAACAGTAACTACTTTCTGCCTGTTCACCTGATCTACAACAGGAAACACAGTACATCATCCAATTATGTGTTCTATTGTCTTGTTAGACACTACATGTCATCTGCTTATTTTATAAAGGAAGTTTGTTCTTATTATGTACTTGGAATAATTCTCAGTGCCAATCAACCTATCCTGAACAGCAATTGCATATCCTTCAGTCTCACCAAGCATTGTGTGCTAGCTACTTCAGTTACAAATTAGGCAATTTCTTCTCTATAATTTTTGTTAAGATCAATTCTGAACTTTCTGAATAGTCATAAATTAATTTTGCACTTCACTCTATATATCCAAAGCTTAAGTATATTTAATAATCAAAATATATGCAGTTATGACTTGCTGATAAATATGTCACAAAAATGATATATATATTTAAGTAAATGAAATGAATTTGAAAATGGGAAAGATTCATTTTGTAGGTGGACTTTCAGAAGCCCAATCTATTAAAGCTGCATCACTGCAATTTTTCATTTCCAATTATGTTTGCCCAAAGTTCTCCCAACTGGCATATGTCATAGAAGACTTTATTTTAATGGTAAATGTTGGAATGATCTAATTTTTTGTCAGTGCAAGACTAGACAACAATTATAACAGTTTTAACTTTAATATGGCTATTATATAGATTTCTATATTGGTATATTTGTTACTTACAGTAACAAATACCCCATATAACCCAGAATAAACAGAGTTGCCTACAAGGGTAATAAATATTCCCTGTACCCACAAAGGAAGGATTTCCATATTATCAGTTAATCACGTATCTATTTCTTTAATGAATGGGATTATCAGAACTATTTTATTTTGTAGAAGCAGAAATTTTCCTATTGCCTTAAGAAACGTCCAGTAGATTGTTTTTTGATTCTCCTTTCACCCAGTTCTGATGCCCCCCTCTTCACCAAGTTACTTCTGCCTGTAACATCCTATTTGCATCTTAGTCTGTCTGAACTGGAGGCACTAGTGAGAATAATAAACTTTGGAAGCAGTTCATTGGACATCTCAAAAATATCAGACATCTCAAAAACATTTATTAATAATGAAAACAAAGGTACATTCCAATGTGTTGCATATTTTATAGCAGAAAAAATTGTAATTCTCTTCAGAGAAGCCACATAGGTTTTCTTATTCTGAAAAGACAAACATAGCTAAAAATTTACTTTTAGTTAAGCTCTCCTACTATATACAATTTCTCCATCTTCTACCCTCAACTCTGGAAGGAAAAATTAATGACTTGCTTTATAAACTTGAAAATCAGTGAATTATCAAGTGTAAGGTTCAGAGGACATAAGAATTCATGAATATGAGCAGATGCTCAATAAATTATATGACCTTAACATTGGTTTATTCCTACAATTTAAATATTATTTAGAAGATTGTTAAAGTACCAATGTGATTTAAACTGTTTTCATCTAAATATAATTCCAGGAACCACCACTGCAGTACAATAAACAGAAATATTGTACATGTATTGGACAAAGGGGCAGTGTGCAGCAGGCTATTTGAAATGGAATTATGCAAATACTAAGTTTCTAAGGCTATCATTTCTACTAGTCCCAATGGAATTTAACAACAGATTGTTTTTAAACATCTGCATGCCCTCCATGTTCAAGGCCAGAGAGAAGGATATTATAGAATATTATCTTTGTCTAAAAATATCCTACAATGGTTGGAGCCAAAATGAGAGTTTATGTCTCTATTTTTCTGAAATTGTTCAAAAATTAATAATCTCCAAAATAAATTTTTCATTTGACAAATATGTACTGAGTACCTACTATGTACCAGGAATGACTATGTTCCTGGAGATATAGTAGTAAAGAAAGTAAATCTCTATCCTGTTTGAATTGGGGAAGACAGACAATCTATCAATCAACCAATCATTTACATTGTAAAGCCAAGATGAAAAGTTAGTCAAGGACACAGTCCCCTTCACAGAAGCTTTAAAGAAAATGAAATACCTAGGAATATACCTAACAAAAGAGGTGAAGGACCTCTATAAAGAAAATTATGAAACCCTGAGAAAAGAAATAGCAGAAGATCTTAACAAATTAAAGAACATACCATGCTTATGGCTGGGAAGAATCAACATTGTTAAAATGTCTATACTTTCCAGAACAATCTACAGATTCAATGCCATCCCTACTAAAATACCAACATAATACTTTCAAGACTTGGAAAAAATAATTCTATGCTTTGTATGGGTCCAGGAAAAAACTCATATAGCTAAGGCAGTTCTTAGCAATAAGAACGAAGCTGGGACCATCAGTATACCAGAATTTAGGCTGTACTACAAGGTCATAGTGATCAAAACAGCATGGTATTGGCACAAAAATAGAGATACAGACATTTGGAACTGAATAGAAAACTAGGAGATGAAACTAACATCTACAGCCACCTAATCTTTGATAAACTAAACAAGAACATACACGAGGGGAAAGAATCACTATTCAATAAAATGCTGCTGGGAGAACTGGATATCTACATGTAAAAGACTGAAACTGGACCTGCACCATCCTCCACTCACACTTGGCTTTTTTCATGTTGATTAATTTGAGTTCTTGGTAAATCCTGGTTATTAAGTTTTGTCCAATTCTAAGTATACAAATACAAGTGATTCAAGATGGATAAAAGACCTTAATTTGAGGCACTAAATGGTAAAAATTCTCAAGGAAAGCGTGGGGAAAACACTTGAAGATATCAGCCTGGGGAAAGACTTTAGGAAGAAGAATTCCATGGCAATTGTAACGACAACAAAAATAAACAAATGGGACTTAATTACCCTGAAAAGCTTCTGCCACAGCTAAGGAGACAATAGCCAAAGCTAATAGACAACCTACACAATGGGAAAGGATATTTGTATACTTTGAATTGGACAAAACTTAATAACCAGGATTTATCAAGAACTCAAAATAATCAGCATTAAAAAAAAGCCAATAATCCCTTATATCAATGGGCAAGAGACATGAATAAAACTAAGGAAGCCAGACATATGGCTAACAAACATGAAAAATGATCATCATCCCTAATTATTAGAGAAATGCAAATTAAAACCACCCTGAGATATCATCTAATCTCAGCAAGAATAGCCCACATCACAAAATCCCAAAACTGTAGATGTTGCCATGGATGTGGAGAGAAGGGAACACTTTTGCCTTGCTGGTGGGACTAATACAACCTTTTTGGAATGAAGTATGGAGAACCTTCAAAGAACTTTAATTAGACCTCCCATTTGATCCTGCAATGCCATTACTGGGCATCTACCCAGAAGGAAAAAAAAAATACTTTTACCATAAGGACACCTGCACTAGACTGTTTATTGCAGCTCAATTTATAATCACTAAAATGTGGAACCAGCCTAAATGCCCACCAACCCAGGAATGAATTAACAAGCTGTGGTGTATGGTATATGTATACCATAGAATACTTTCAGTCATTAAAAAAGATAGAGACTTTACATCCTTTGTATTAACCTGAATGGAAGTGGAACACATTATTCTTAGTAAAGCATCACAAGAATGGAAAAACAGGCCGCCGCCTCTGCGCGCGGCCCCACGGCCGGGCATGGGCTGGGGCTACAGGCCAATACGATGAGTGCCCTGGGCAGCCCGGTGCGGGCCTACGACTTCTTGCTCAAGTTTCTACTCGTGGGCGACAGCGACGTGGGCAAGGGTGAGATCCTGGCTAGCCTGCAGGACCGCGCGGCCGAGTTTCCCTACGGCCACCCGGCAGGGATTGACTACAAAACCACCACCATCCTGCTCGATGGCCGGCGGGTGAAGCTGCAGCTCAGGGTGTAATCCTTGTCTACGACATTGCGAACTGCTGGTCTTTTGACGGCATCAATCGATGGATTAAGGAGATTGACGAGCATGCCCCCGGGGTCCCTAAGATCTTGGTGGGAAACCGGCTCCATCTGGCCTTCAAGCGACAGGTGCCCACGGAGCAGGCCCAGGCCTATGCAGAGCGCCAGGGTGTGACTTTCTTTGAGGTCAGCCCTCTCTGCAACTTCAACGTCACAGAGTCCTTCACAGAGCTGGCCAGGACTGTGCTGCTGCGGCATGGGATGGACCGGCTCTGGAGGCCGAGCAAAGTGCTGAGCCTGCAAGACCTGTGCTGCCGTGTGGTAGTGTCCTACACACCTGTGCACCTGGTGGACAAGCTCCCACTGCCGATGGCCTTGCGAAGCCACCTCAAGTCTTTCTCCATGGCCAGTGGCCTGAATGCCAGGATGATGCACGGCCGCTCCTACTCTCTGGCTGCCAGTACCATTCACAAGAGGAGCAGTTTCCGCAAGGTGAAGGTTGTCCGCCCACCCCAAAGCCCTCCCAAAAACTGCACCAGAAATGGCTGCAAAATTTCTTAAGGAAGCCACTAAAAATTGACACACTGGACTCTGTCCAGGAGCAACTCTGAGTAGTCATGCCTGGAGGACGCTGACACAGCCTAGATCCAGGAAGCATGTCTCGCTTTCTCCTGGTGATAAAGCTGCATGGGGATGCCTGTGCCACTTCCTGCAGTGAGAACATACAATTTAGTTTGACTGCGGACTTCTACTTGGACGTGTATGAAGTCTGTGTTTCAAATGAGTGTGTATAAGGGGAAAATGAGTGTTCTGTGCACTCCTGATAATATGGAATGTTGAATGCTACTTATGTCATGATTGCACTGCAACACTTTCTTTAAAATAATTGCTTTTAGGCCTGGCACGGTGGCTCATGCCTGTAATCCCAGCCCCTGGGAGGCCAGGCAGGTGGATTGCCTGAACTCACAGGTTCGAGACCAGGCTGAGACAGAGCGAGACCTCGTCTGTAAAAATAGCTGGGGGTTGTGGCAGGTGCCACAACTACTGGGGAGGCTGAGTCAAGAGAATCGCTTAAGCCAAATGAGGTTGCTGTGAGCTAAGACGCCATGATACTGTCACTGAGGGTGACAAAGTGAGACTCTGTCTCAAAAGAAAAAAAAAATACCTGCTTTTATGCAAGTGATAAGCATAAATTCAAGGGGATTCAAGAAGTAATGATACTGAGATAATTTAGAGTCATTGATATTACAAGACAGGTCTTTTTGTGAACCACCTTTTTAATGTTTAAGCACCAAACTGTACAATGCTGCAACAGGCCTGCCCAGTTTGTGTATGAAATGGTTTGGTAAAGTATTTGCTACATTATGTACTACACATGGGGTTTGGTAAACGATTTATATGCATATTTTCTGTAAATCTACATTTTTTTACAAGATGTTCTACAACTTACGAAGCTAAGAGAAGTCAATGCCAAAGATCTCTCTGGTTGTGTTGATGTGGCCGACACAGCTCAACAGACCCACAAGGAAATGGTGCAGTAAGGAATGAAGTATACACTTATTTAAGAAAAAGTTTGTAAGTAATAAAATGTTATACTGTTTCTCTCTTGAAAGAAAAAAAAAAAAAAAGAATGGAGAAACAAGAATCCTATGCACTCAATCCTAATATGAGGACACGTAAGGACCTAGTACATGGTGGGGGGTGAGGGAAGGGTAGAACAGAGAGAGGGAAGGAGGGAGGAGAGTGGGGGTTACATTTAAGAGGCCCAGGCTCCCCCTGTTGTTTGCTACATAACATTGATGACTTTGATATCTGGTTTCTGTATATATTAATTGAGGGTGTTCATTTTGAGCTTTTGTGGCTTTATTGTATATTAAATAATTAGTACACAGAAAAAAATAAGTAAATAAATGAATAAGTAAATGAAACAATGTAGGGATAAGTGACAGGGAGAAAATAAAACAGCTCAGAAGGTAAGAACTGATGGGCTGGTACAGGATTGAGGGGCCACAAATACCGCTATTGTATATAAGGTGTCCAGGGAAATCCTTTCAGATAAGGTACTTCTGGGAAGAAAATAAAAGAAAATGAGATATTGAGATAAGTGGACATGTAGACAAAAGGTGCTCAAGAACAAGCACATCAATGACCTTGGGATGAGCACATCTTCGTAAATTATGTTCAAGGAAGAGCAAGGAAACCTGTATACCAGAGAGAGGAGGGGTCGAGTATGATGTTAAATGGTGAGGGAGAGTCTAAATATTAAATGCATCTCTGGATTTTTACCGGGTGAAATACAAATGTGTTGGAGGGCTTTGATCTAAAGAATAACCTAATCTGAAATCAGAGTTTTAACAGAATCCCTCTGGCTGGTGTGTTGGGAGTAATTAGCAGAAGCAGTCAGAGCAAAGGATCTGCCCAAGCCCAGGGAGGAGACAGAAACACATGGTAACATGAACCTTGGACACTTACTATAAAGAATTATCACCTTTGAATCATTCTAGGAGAGTAAATAGAAGAAGGCAAAGAGAACACGAAAGAGTATGGGCCAAGGAGACAGACATGAGAAAGGACACACTAGAAAAGGGGCTCTCTTCCCTCAAATAGAGTTCAGATCTCATAGCAAAAGGTGTAAATATAGCTCGCAGGATGGTCAAGAAGTTTATTGGGTTGCCAGGGCCAAGAACGGTTCACGGTCACCTGGCAAGTAGGAAGATATCTTCTGCAGTACAAACAAAGAAGGCTGGTGGGAAGCGTGCAAAGGGACCCAGGGAGTAGCTGTGGGCACGATGCCTCGAACAAGCAGCAAAGTGGTCACCATGCCTAGGCTGGGCCTAAGAGCTCACTATTGAAATAAACCTTCTGGGTATGTGGCTGGGAAGAGCAGCACATGATGATCCCACTCCCACACCACGGGCAGAGCATGCAACAGAAAGAAGGAAAAGCAGAAACACAGTATGTGAGAAGAAAGAAGGAAAGTCTTCCTACTGGCGTGTCCCTCCAGCTTTTTCTACTGACAGAGCTAAACATTGCACTCGCTGGAAGGAGAAATTCCTGAACATCCCAGACTATGTGCACGGGTCTTGATGAGTGGATATGAAGCTGAGATGCAATAAATCCATAACTGTGTCAACCAGTTAGCAGGAACAGGAAGATTTTAGTGAAGAGTAGATGTTGACTTACACCATGGTGGTAACAATACCAAGGACACGACATGATTTTATTGTGCATTTGGAAAACAGAGCCAACATACTTATTGGTATAAGAAGTAAAAGAAAGAGGAGATTAGAATTCTTTATCTGATCAACTGGAATAACGGTTTATACTTACTTATTCTTACTTTATAGAATAGGGACGATTATAAGAAAAATAAGTTTGGGGAGATGTGTTTGTACATGTTGGAGGTGAGATATGTAATAGAGAAACAGATCAAGATGTTAAATAGGTAAATGATTTATCTATAACTTGGTAGTTCAGGAGGTCTGAAGTGGATATGAAAATACCCACATTCTTAGAAACAGGAGATATTTAAAGGCAGAAGATAGAATGACATAATAAAAGGTCAGGTGCAAATAGAGAAGAAACTAGACACCAAGATTAAGGCTTGAAACACTAAAATTTTAGGAGGTGAGGAGATGTGATGTGACTTTTCAGACAAATGTGGCAGGACTGCAAGGCAGTGTTCAGCATTAACAGTCTTGAATTTAAAATAGAGTATAAAGTCATCACTGTACAGTATACTTTTTATCCACATTCAGCTGCCTCACTGCAGGTGCAGAAAAAACCTTTGATGTAAAAGTAATACTAATTAGACAAAATTACAATCTTTGCATGTTAAGTGGACTGATGTCAGAGACTGTAAATTACAACCAGGCCAGCAACAGCATGTGAGTAGCACGGCCTAATCTAAAGTATCTCCTTTAGCATTATTACTTGTTTCCATCATCTGCTGAAGAAAATGGCTTAGATTTCTCATTTTTTCCTTATGTGTTACTATGAGATAAGTAGTTTCTTTCATTTAAATATAATTACTGCTGAAAATTTCAAAAAGGCAGAAACATAGTATTTGTAGAAGTAAGCATATGCTTAAATGAGATCAATTATGCTTTGTCAACAGTGAGAAAAGACTTAGGAATATTATTATAATTGCTGCTACTTTGTTTGACATAATCCTGGTGTCTTCTGTTTGCCCACCCATGCTCTATTGTCCCCAAGACTGATACATCATCTAATCTCTTCTCTGTGGTCAGAAGGCTGTCCTCTGAAGTCTGCTTCTCTTGGTTCCTTGGCTCTTATCCCATCTTATAAAAGTCTGTATTTTAAAATATTTTAAAATAATGATACTTACAAACACTTAAAACGTCGAAGCTAAATAGAATAAGTAAATGCTACCTAAGAATTTGTACTGACCATCTACTGTGTACAACGCACAGAATAGGTCTTTTCAAATATGACAAAGTTATAGTTTGGGTCCATAAGTCACTCAAAGTGACTATTAAGTGAAATAAGCCAGCCCCCCAAAGACAAATACATGTTATCACTTACATGTGGGTGCTAAAGAAAGTTAACTCACAGAAGGAAAGAGTAGAAGAGCAGTTACCTAAGTCTGCAAAGAGTAGAGAGATGGAGATAGGAGGAGGTTGCTTAATGGGTAAAAAGTTACCGTTGGCTAAAAGGAATAAGTTTTAGTGCTCTATAGCAGGTTACTGTCCTTAACTACAATTTATTTTATATTTCAAAATAGAAGAGAGGATTTCAAATGTTCACAACACAAGAAAATGATAAATATTGAAGAGATGACTATCCCAATTACACATGGTATACATGTATTGGAATATCACAGGTACATCATAAATATGCATAATTAGCAGGTATCAATTAAATATTTTAGAATGTAGTAGATGAATACCTTTGAAAATTTTAAAATACAAAGATAAGCATAATAATACATTTTATAGTTAAGACTTAAAAGTATGCTCAGAGAAAACATTTAGCAATTCCAAATAACAGCATCAATATAGGTATCATGGAGATGGTGAAATTATATTAGTTCATTAAAGAATGTAGACAGTTTTGATACAGGACAGGTGGCACCCCAGCCAGCTCAGCTCTGGAGCGGTGTTGGTGTCTGGGCAGCCGGCAGAGGAACCAGCAGGATAGAGCATAGGTAAGGGGGGAGGAGCCTCCCACCCCCACCTGAGGCTCTGCTGGGGAGACACGGGCGCCTGGGTGTCTCCTTCCGTTTGCTCTTATGACTGAATACTGAACCCCCATTTCCTATGCCTAAGTTAATTTCATGTAAGTTTCCTAGGCCTCAATTCCATGAATGGACTGTGTTCATTCATTAACTTTTGGGAAGAGACTGTGTCTATTCATTAATGCATTTATTCACCTTGCCCCAGTGGAAAGGACTGTGTCTACGCATTTCTTGGCCTCATATAGAAGGAACCCATGCACCTATATATATCCCTAGACAGAGAGAGGTGGGGAGAGAAACAGAGAGAGATTTTCTCTCCCGACTTGGATTTTCTCTCCCTACCAGGGACTTTAGTGTTTTTGTATTCTTTTCTGTAAATAAATTCTGTCTTACCACTGATCTATGGTCCATGGATTTATTCTTCAAATCACTGAGACCAAGAACCTGAAACTCCAGTATCAGATTTGGCAAGCCAGCAAGGAGAAAAGACAAAATTCCGATATCAGTTTCAGTAAACAAATGTTAAGCAGTTTTGAAGACGGAGCAACTGCTCTGAGAAAAAGCATAGAGCTTTGCAAATTATGTATTATTTAGAGACACGTGAGTATTCAAAATAATCAAGATAGAGTATGAAAGATTGATTATGTTGAAATAAGAGTTTCTAAATCATCTTAAGCTACTGTTTCTTTCTTTTCTTTTCTTTCTTTTTTCTTTTTTTTGCAGTTTTTGGTCGGGGCTGGGTTTGAACCCTCCATCTCTGACACATGGAGCCAGTGCCTTACTCCTTTGAGACACAGGCGCTGCCCTTAAGCTACTCCTTCTAAATGTAGAATATAAATGTCTTAACACAATAACTAAGAAAATGCCATGAAGGCTATGTTAACAAGTTTGATGAAAATATTTCAAATTGTATATAAAACCGGCACACTGTACCCCCTGACTGCATTAATGTACACAGCTATGATTTATTTTTTTTTTTAAAAAGTACGTATTTACATAAAATTTTGGGAAGTTATTTTGGGGCTAGTATTTTAAAGGACCATACAGAGCAAATTTATTTGTTTATTTATTGGTTTTTAAAACTGGAAAGCTTTGATATAAATAAAAATAATTCAGGTGATGAAAGGCTATTAGAAGTCTTTTTAAATAGTTCAACAGATAGGTACTGAAGGATTGGTCCTTGACACAAAGCAGTTAAAAGGAGCATGAAAGGAATAGTTCACCATTGAAGCAGATCGATCACTGAGCAGAGAGGAGAGGAGTTAAGAGATTTTTCCAAATTTCTACTTGATATACTGAAGAATAATTTCTTCTATGGCTCCACTATTAAATATTTGTTTAACTTTTGTGTTATTTCTCACAATTGTAGCTAATCATTTCTACTTTCTTTTCCTTTTTTATTTCTCTTCTACAACAAGACAACAAGCTCCATGCAAGGAATGGACTTTGTCCCTTTTATTCACCACTGTGTTACCAGCACTTAACCTAGTATCTGGCACATAGGACTCACTTAACAAATACATAATTTTTGAAAAAATACATAAATGAAAATAAAACTAAAAGTTTAATTCTAAGTAGGAGCATATTTTTAGAGAATCATAATCGTTTGCTATTTGATACATAGAATTTGTGATGTTGTTGGATTATTCTGAGCTGGAGGACCTGCTGCCTCAGCCTGGTGGTGTTGGTGTAGTGGCAGCCCACAGAGGAACCAGCGGGATTGAGGGTAGACAAGGGGGACCCCCCCCTACAGGCTCTAGTAGTTCAGAGGGGCTGGACAACTGCTGGAGAGACAACAGCACCTTGATGTCTCCTTCCCCTTACACTTATGCCTGAACATGGAACCCCCATTTCCTATGCCTAGGTCAATTTCATGTACGTTTCCTAGGCCTCAATTCTAT
Organism: Otolemur garnettii; assembly: GCF_000181295.1. Classification (NCBI taxonomy): domain Eukaryota; kingdom Metazoa; phylum Chordata; class Mammalia; order Primates; family Galagidae; genus Otolemur; species Otolemur garnettii. The sequence goes on from NW_003852615.1 coordinate 150,199, forward strand.
GAATGGACTATGTCCATTAATACATTCATTCATCTTGCCCCAGAGAAAGGGACTGTGTCCATTCGTTAATACATTCCTTCACCTTGCCCCAGAGGAAGGGACTATTTCCATTCATTAATACATTCATTCACCTTGCACCTGTAGAAGGGATGGTAGCCATTCATTAACTGAGTTCCTGCCCCTTGCCGCTAAATGTAACAGTGGAGTTCTGGCTGAAGGTAACTTTAGAGGACCCACATCTGCTAAATGTAACAATTGAGTTCCGGCAAAATAACCCCAAGAAAAAGAGCCAAGAAAGAGACAGAGAGAGGAAGCAAGAGAGCTTGTTCCCCAACCTGGGTTCTCTCTGCCAGGAGCTTTGGTGTTTTTGTACTTTTTTCTTTTCTGTAAATAATTCCTGGCTTATCACTGACCTGTGGTCCATGGATTCATTCTTTGAATCACTGAGACCAAGAACCCTTGAAGACAAAAGTTCAGTATCATCTTGATTGATCAGTTATTCAGCAAAGCATTACTTAATACTCACTATATGTCAGACACTGTTTTAAACATTGGAGGTACAATATTGAAAAAAACTTTAAAAATTCTGACTTTATGAAATGTGTATTCTAATAAATTTAAATTATAAATACATTAATTCTCTGTTTTCTATTCTATTATTTCCAATTACCTATAAGACACATTTTCATTTCTTAAACATATAAAAAAAATTCTCCTGGCATCAAATCTTTTCTCACCTGTTCTATTTCTCTTCCTCCCTTTGAGGAAAGCTCAGAGATATTTTCTAAGTGCAAGGTATGGGTTATCTATTTGTTGCATAAAAAAAAAAATATACCAAAGTTAGTGACATAATGGACTAATATCTGGAAACACAACACCTTCATAAACTCAACTGGAAAGAATTATAAATCTTTAATAGATCTATATTAAGCATTGAAACTACATTGACAATACAAAATCTTCCAAAAAAGAAAAGCCCTAGACCAGATGGTTTAACACCAGAATTCTACCAAACCTTCAAAAAGGAACTAATACCTATATTTGCATAATCTATTCCAAAATATAGAGAAGGAAGGAATCCTTGCAACATGTTCTACAAAGCAAATGCCATCCTGCTACCAAAACTATGAAAAGACTCAACAAAAAAGGAAATCTATAAGCCAATATAATTAATGAATATTGATGCAGCAATATTCAATAAGATCCTAGCAAACACAAGATAGCCACACAGTTAAAAATTTACACATCATAATCAAGTGAGTTTTATCTCAGGGATGCAAGTTTAGTTCAACATACATAAATCATAAATGTAATTTGCCACATAAATAAAATTAAAAACAAAGACCATATGATTCTCTCAATTGATACAGAAAAGGCATCTGACAAAATTTAGATGCCTTCTTCTTTATTGATAAGAACACTTAAGAAAATAGGCATAAGTGGGACATTTCTTAAACTGAAAGAGGCCATCTACAGCAAACCCACAGCCAGTAACACATTGAATAGCATTAAACTGAAAACATTTCCACTTAGAACTGGCATCAGACAAGAATGCCCACTGTCCCACTGCTGGAAGTCCTAGCCAATGCAATCAGGCAAGAGAAGGAGATCAAGGGTATTTAAATGGGGATGGAGGAAGTCAAACTTTCACTCTTTGCAGATGATGTGATCTTTTTGTTTGTTTGTTTGTTTTTGTTTATTAGGTTTCCACTTTTTGCCTTCACAAAATTAAAAAGGCTTAAAATTGAATAACAATAACAATGTTTAAGATAAGAACTAGAAACAAAAACCTCGTAAAGAAGGAACGAAGATAAATACATTCAGAAAACAAATCAGAGGATTGTTGCATTGAAATATTAAGCAATAATAATAATAATGCAAAGAAAGTAACATTCACATTGTCAAATAAGAGTATGTCTATTATAGAATGCTTTGACTCTGAGGTTCAGTATAGTGTCATCAGTTAACTTCTTATTATTTTTTTCCAAAGTCTCAAAAAGTAGACAACTAATATTTTTTTTCCAAACAATTTTATTGAAATGTGCCAAGAGTACATGGGCAGCACAAATGTATGAATAGGAAAAAACAAAATCACATGTATAATAATTTTTTAAAAAGTGAAGGTTAATCTTGGGAGATATCAGTTCCCCCTCCAGACTTCCAGCTAATATTTATAAATAAAAGTAAAGGATAATTTTAAAAAGCAGATCATGCCAAATTCTATAGACAATAGAAAAAGAAGAAATACGTCAAAATCATTCTACTTATTCTGCATACACCTGATATTAAAATTGGAGAAAATATATTATTATAAAGGGGAAATTACAAACATATTTCACTTATAAATGAGGGTGCAATATCCTAAACAACATATTAACAAATTGAATTAAAAATTAACATTTAAGTAATGTACTTTGGTTAAAATTTAATCCAATTTATGTGAGAATTAGTCACTATTTTCTTTCCTTTTCTTTTCTTTTTTTCTTCTTTTCTTTTCCCTCACCCCCTCCCTCCTTCTCTGCCTGGTCTCCCCTTCCCCTATGCCTCCATCTCCATTTTTTCTAATGACTGAATAATATTCCATGGTATACATATACCACAGCTTACTAATCCATTCCTGGGTTGAAGGACATTTAGGCTGTTTCCACATATTAGTGATTATAAATTGGGCTGCAATAAACAGACTAGTACAAATGTCTTTATTATAAAGATGCCCAATAATGGGATTGCAGGATCAAACAGGAGATCTAGGTTGAGTTTTTTGAGGTTTCTCCATACTTCCTTCCAAAAAGATTGTATTAGCTTGCAGTCTCACCAGCAGTGTAAAAGTGTTCCTTTCTCTCCACATCCACGCCAGCATCTGCAGTTTTGAGATTTTGTGATATAGGCCATTCTCGCTGGGGTTAGATGATATCTCAGGGTGGTTTTAATTTGCATTTCTCGAATAATTAAAGATGATGAGCATTTTTTCATGTGTTTGCTAGCCATTCATTTGTCTTCTTTAGAGAAGATTCTATTTATCTCTCTTCCCCATTGATGTATGGGATTGTTGGTTTTTTTCTCGCAGATTAATTGAAAAAAAAAAACTGTATAGCTAAGAAAGTTCTTAGTAATAAAAAAAAAAGCTGGAGGTATCACCATACCAGATTTTAGGCTGTATTACAAGGCCATAGTAGTCAAGACAGGATGGTATTAGCACAAAAATAGAGACATAGACATTTGGAATTGAATAGAAAAACCAGGAAATGAAATCAACAACTTACAGCCATCTAATCTTCCATTAACAAAACAAGAGCATCCACTGGGGGAAAGACTCCCTATTCAACCCTATTTAATAAATGGTGCTGGGACAATTGGATATCCACATGTAAAAGACTGAAACTGGACCCACACCTTTTTCCACTCATAAAAATTGATTCAAGATGGATAAAGGATTTAAATTTAAGGCATGAAATGATAAAAATTCTCAGAGAAAGAATAGGAAAAACACTGGAAGATATCGGCCTGGGGAAAGATTTTATGAGGAAGACTGCTGTGGCAATAGCAACAATAACAACAATAATAAACAAATGGGATTTAATTAAACTGAAAAGCTTCTGTACAGCCAAGGAGACAACAACCAAAGCAAATAGACAACCTACTCAATGGGAAAAGATGTTTGCATATTTTGAATCAGAAAAAAGCTTAATAACCAGGATCTATACAGATGACATGATCTTATACCAGGAAAACCCCAGGAACTCAACTACAAAGCTCTTAGAAATGATTAGGAAATATAGTAATATCTCAGGATACAAAATCAATGTCCACAAATCAGTAGCCTTCATATATGCCAATAACAGTCAAGCTGAGACTCAAACCAAAGACACAATACTCTTCATATGTAGCTCCAACATATATATATATATATATTTTTTTTTTTTTTTTTTTTTTGAGCCACAAGTCTACATTCAGTTGGGCAATTCTGTAGATCTTGATAATGCTTATTCCTGTTTCACTGGTGAATCTACTAGACCACTGGGGGCTGGTTTTTCAAGATGGCCTCATCAACAGATGGTGCTAAAATATTGATAAAATATTAATAACCAGCCAAAGGGTGCCAAGCCTTCTGAATAGGCATAATACCACTTTTGCTACATTCTACTGAACTCCAGAATTAAGGAGTTTTTAAAAAAAGACTCTTTATCTTTATGGGAAGACCAGCATAAAGACCATCACATTTCAAAGAAACAGATATAGGGAAGAAAATATTATAGAATTTTTCAAAGAATCTATTGTATCATTTAATATTGGAGAGTAAGACAGATTCCACATCACAGAACATGGATTAAGAAATAGATTTTATTGGACTAGGCACAGTGGCTCATGCCTGTAATCCTAGCACTCTGGGAGGCTGAGGTAGGTGGATTGCTTGAGTTCTAGGGTTCAAGACCAGCCTGTGCAAGAGTGACTGTCTCTACTAAAAATAGAAAACACAGCCAGTCATAGGGGCAGGAGCCTGTAGTTCTAGCTACTTGAGAGAGAGGCTGAGGCAAGAGGATTGGTCAACCCCAAGAGTTTGAGGTTGCTGTGTCCTATGATGCTACAATACTCTACCCAGAGTGAGACTCTGAAGAAAAAAAAGAAAGAAAGAAAGAAAGAAAGAAATAGGTTTTACTGGAGAAAGAGGAAATTTGCAAGATTAAGATCAGGGAAAAGAAAGAAAGAAAGAAAGAAAGAAAGAAAGAAAAGAAAGAAAAGAAAGAAAAGAAAGAAAAGAAAGAAAAGAAAGAAAAGAAAGAGGGAAAGAGGGAAAGAGAGAAAGAGAGAAAGAGAGAAAGAGAGAGAGAGAGAGGGAGAGAAAGAAAGAAGGGAGGGAGGGAGGAAGGGCAGGCAGGCAGGTGCCAGGCAACTCTCTATCATATGTCCATGATCCTAAATCTGATGCTAGGACCTGGCTCAATCCACTTACCATACAAGGTAGATAAGTGTTTCAATAAACACTCTGAAACATATAACCACCCTGTGCTATTTTATCTTTTCAGAGAGAAACATTATAGTGTAGGTTTGTCAGTAGGTAAAAAAAGTATACAACTGTGATTAGATTGGACATGAATTTCAGTTGTTTGTGGAAGGTGTCAATTTTTGAGGGTAGCAGACAAGCGTAAATGAGCAGATAACGTCATCATTATCTTTCAATTTCTTCATGTACCAACATTAGTTGTTCATGTGCACTAGATGATCATTAATAACTTTTCCATTAAGAAAAATCGTAGTTCATTCTCGCTTCCCATTTTAACTGAACTGGGAGTATCATTTGACACAATACATCAATTATTTCTCCATTAAAAGAAACTTTATTCATATTCAATTATGTATTTTGTAGTTAAGACTTAAAAATAAGCTCAGATTAATTTCAGCAAAGAATTCTTTACATTTCCCTAATTACTTCCAATGCCTTCTTTTGATCTTCCATCTTACTAACTGGTCGTATTTTATAGGTTTCAGTCTAAATTCTGTAAACATTGGAGAGCCTCAGAGTTTAGTCCATGGATGCTGTTGACACTTCACTTCTATTCTCTTTATACTCATCAAGTCTTCAGGCCTTACAGCCCCTCTATATGCTCACGTCTCTCACATTTATATCACTGGTCCTCTTCTCACCGACTTAACTATTCAATTGCCTTCTTGACATCTCTACTTGAATATAAAGAAGGTATCTCAAATTTACAGTGCTCCTCCAAAACCCCAGATGCCCCCCCAAATGTGTTTTCTCTCCCATTTAATATTATTAAAGGTAACTCCATTATTCCCATTGCCTAGAGCAAATAAATTTAATTTCCCCTCAAACCATATATTCACTAGGTCAAGTAAATTCAACTTATTTAACCTTCAAAATATATTCTGAAACCATTATGTTTAACCACCCACATGTTAGCATGCAGTCTGGGCCATCTTCCTTTTTGCTTGAGCTATTGGCCTCAACTCTGTTCATCTCCCTGCTCTTGTCTCTTTTCTCCTGCATTCTACTTCATACACAGTGAGAATGGAATTCAGATCATGACACTTTTCTGCTCAAATGACATCCCATTCATTACTCAGACAGAAAGTCAACGTTGTTACCATATACATTTACCTACTGTAACTCTCACTGGAAATTAACCTTTGCAGCATCTACTAATCTCCCTCCACCTTGCTCCTTCCATTTCAGGCATAATAGCCTCCTCCATATTTTTTTAAATAGGAATATTCTAAACAATGTTTCTGCCTCGGGAGCTTTGCATTCCTTATGCCCTCTTTCATAAATGTTCTCTAGCTAGATATTAACATTTCTTTATTCCCTACTCCCTTCAAGCTTTGTAATCTTTTCTGTAAACTTTTATGCAAACTGGAGATTCTCCTCTCCAGTGACAACCCTTCCTGTCCTGTTTAAGGCTTTATTTGTCTTTACAGTTTTTATCTCCTCATAATATATTATGTATATAACTAAATTTGCTTGTTTTGTGTCAACTATTTAGGCTGTAAATTCCATGGGGACAGCAGTTTTAGGTGATTTTATTCATTGCAGAATCCCACAAAACCTGACATATATAGTAGAGATTCAACAAATTTTTTTAAAAGGAATGGATGGTAAGGAGTGACCTGGCAGCTTATTGGAAAAATGTATTACACTCCTAAAGAAAAGAAAGCTTTACTTCATATTCACAGATTCGTTAGCTGGTGTTGGTGCCATATACACTTTTTTGCTGTTGTTGTTGTTCTATTTCAACACTGATTTGTCTTACATTTCTAACAGCTTATTAAATATCTCCATCAGCCTCCACTGAACTTACCTCAAATTTTGTGTGTATAACTGAATTCTTCATCTAGATTTCAACAAGCTATGGCAACTGTCCTATGATATCATCAATCTCCTTTAAAAATATTATTCACTCTCCTCACTGTGTATTGTTGATATGACTTTTCTCTCATATTCTACTAAAACTTTTATAAGAGCAAAGTAAATCTAATTCCTTTTGGCATTCTTTAGATTTCTTAGCCCTTGACTTAAAAAAAAAAGATAATCAATACTTATGGAACACACAATGTTACAGATAAATTATAGCTGTCTATAGTAGATAGTATAATATCTGGTTTTATATATTTATCACTACAGAAACTAAAGTAACACAATGTTATAGATAAATTATAGCTGTCTATAGTAGATAGTATAATATCTGGTTTTATATATTTATCACTACAGAAACTAAAGTAACTAAATTTGCGTCAATGTCTGTCACTATATTGGAAAGAGGATAAATATTTCAATACACAATAGACATGGCAAGAGGTAAATAACTGAAATTCTTGGTTCAGTAAAGTCACGTTAACTTCTCCATTGCTCTTCCCTTATATATTGCTATAAAGTCTGGCCACAAATGTTAATATAGTGTCATATATGATTTGCCTGGACAATTAAGGAGGCTGTTTTTTTTTTTCTCAGACTGAATCAGTTCTAAGCCCCGGCACTAACAAAAGTGGAGCAGCCTCTTTCAACCCTTCCTTCTCTCAGACCACAGTAATTGTCAGCTAAACTATCACGATCCTGGGGCACAAATAAGGAGTCCACAAGAGGGTATTTGTCAGCAAGAATCTAGCTCAAGACCACCATAGCTAAAAGGAGAGAGGATTCTTTTTTTCTGCCAACACCCAACTAGCGATCCTACCCCACGTGTCTGAGTGAAGGGACAAACCTCAGGGCAGAGAGATACCTCCAAACCTGCCTTTGTTCTCCAGCTTCTCCTTAAAATGAGAAACCATGCTAAAAAGTAGCCCCATGTGAGCACGAACTTTAATTTCTTTGTCAGAATAGTGGTGACTCCACTAAATAGTGCTGTAGCTTAATTAGTACATTTTAACCCAATCAATACATAGCTGCCTACATCCTCTTTAAGAGTCAAATGGAGATAGAATGAAGGGAATAATGAGCTTCTGTTCGTATGCATTATCAAATGGAGTGTTTTCACCTGACTTTTACTGAGTGCAAGCCATTTTTATTACTCTTTTATATGCATTACTTTATGTATTTCTCCTTACAAGCCCAAGAAATAGCTATTATTGTAATTATGCTAATAGTCATTTTTTCTCAACGTCACACATCTGCTAAGTGCTCCGACTCACATCTGATGGACTCCAGAGTTTCTGCTCTTTCCATTACTATGTGTGTTGAATGGAGTATTTGAACAGCAAAATCAATTTTCATTCAGTCAACAAATATTTTGCTCAGTGTGTTTTAATTGGTATGTCACAAATTTCTATCCCAAAAGTTGTTCTTGACCTCTGAAAGGTAATCTATTAAAGAAGATAAACAATTCTTTTTTGAAATAGCTACTTTCCTCTAATGCAGTCAAATATTTAGAAACAATTTGTTCTCCTGAGTACTTTGTTATTCTTTTCCCAAATCTACAAATTTGACTACCCTGTGGCTCTACTTGGCAAGTTCCGTTTTTCACAGATGGCATAGCCGCTTTCAAATTATCACAAATTCTTATTTGAATAGTTCAAATGAATGAGTTATTTTAATATGCAGAGTCGTATTTGGAACTTAGGAGAAAATGTGTGTGTAAATTTGCGTCAATGTCTGTCACTAAATAATTTAATATAGTTTCCTAAATTCAGACTTAAGCTATATAGTAATGACTTCCAGATCCTCAATACTAACACACTTCTCACCACCTAGATTCTAATCATAATTCCAAATGTAAATACTGGTATAGATATTCTAGAATAGTCATTTCAACAAATCTTGAATTGATTATTTTTCCTTCCAAATACACTTTCATATGCCTTTTCCTCCAACACTTCTAAGATCAAAATATACAGACATCCAAATTAACTTTTGTATTTTATCAACCCAAGAATTCCCAGTTGTTTTCTTCAAAATGTATTGTATTTACTTTTTCCTTTCTTATTTTGATTAATTTATTGGTCAGGTTTTACGATTAAATTGCAATACATAAAAATATATGATATCATTAGATAGATAAGATTAAAAAATTCAAAGGTAAACTACAAGTTATAATAGTGTTAAACTGTCATTGTATTTCTTGCTCCATTTTCTTTCTTTTTTAATTAAATCATAGCTGTGTACATTAATGCAATCATGGGGTACAGTGTGGTGTTTTCATATACAATCTGAGATATTTTCATCAAACTGGTTAACATTCTTGCTCCATTTTCATGCCAACACCTCACATCCATCATGTCCATAGCCAACAGAGCAACCCTTCTAGTATAATATCACCTATGGCAATTCTTTGCCTATTTGAAAAAGGTTTAAATTCCTCAGTAAATCACTGATGTCCCTTTACCCTCACCATTTTTTTCATTTTGGAAACACTGTCCTATCATTTTCCTATGTATAACAAAATGAATGACTTCCATGTCTCTGGGCACCTATTAGGCCTTACCAGCTCTGACTTATGCCAATTGTTTCCACTTATAAAATTCCCTCTCACGCTGAAAATCTCATCCATCCTTTGAAGCATGGCCCAAGTAATTTATAATATTAGTAAGATGTGGCATGTGTCTTCTTGAAACTCCAGAACTTAGTGGTAATAGTATCCTCCTGTACTATAATATATGCTATCTTAAAGTAATTTCTTGTATGCTCCTTATAAAATGTTTAATATGTTTTTATCTCCTCCACAGTCCCTCAGAGAAAAAAATGCAACTACTAGGTATAATTATATTTAATAAACATATGAAAAAATGTACATTATATATGACTGTGATAAAGGTTAACACATATAACTCTTTGTTGATAAATGAACCTCAGCTCTGCACATATCCACTGTACAACATGATTGTGTTAAGCAATGGTTTCTACAAAATGATATCTAATGAGAAGGAAAGCTACCCAGCAGCATTCTGGAAGGGTAGAAACATACATGCCAGCCACCTAATGCAATCAGATGGAGACTATTTCGCCAGTGGCCTGGGTGACAGCTGGAACCCAATCTAGGTGACACATCACAGAAGAGGGAAGTAAATTTTATATCAGTATGTTACCAGTCTGAGTGTGAAAACTAAATTTCTCTCCCTAATTGCTCTGTGCATTGTTGATAGAGAATTGGAGATTTAAAAAATACATCAATATTAGTAAAATTCAGATGATTGTAGAAGTAGAAAATGACCTAAGCCCTAATGAGTAGATGTCAAAAGTCAAGAAACTAAGGCAAAACAGAGGCTGACTTTACCATTAATGAACATACTTCCAATATTTCAACAGGAAATAAGTACTGGCTAATATGTGATACATTTCTTCACAACTGTATTAGTTTTTGTTAGTTTGTTTCTTTCTTTTCTGGTTTGTTTTTGACTGTAAAATTCTCATAAACTGTGCCACAGAAATGTATGTAGTAGTACCTTTGCCTTCAGAGGAAACCATTCACATAATTATTTATTTTAAGGTAAAAGAAATGCATACAGGTACTATCCGGAAGTCTGAAGGCCCAGCACAACCGCTGCTGGAGACCAAGCATGTCTTCCAGGGCACAGGACGGGAACTTAAAGAGGTTAATGTAACTTCATTTGGGAATGAAGAGGTTAATGTAACCCCATCTTGGAACTCACTCCCCAACCCTGCCTCCTGGGCAAGGTTGCCCAGGTGGAATCAGTCTATCAGAAGGAGACGCTCCCTCCCCCACTTTTCTGGGCAGCCAGTCTGAAGGGGACCAGCTTCCCCTCCGTTGGCTCTCATAGGAAAGGTCAGTCAGCCTAAAGGGAGCCAGTCTATTAGAAACAAACAAGCAGCCCCCTCCTTCAAGCAGCCTCCCTCTAAAAAGTCCCTAACCAAAAATAGCTTAGCCAATAGCAACCCTGCCCGACAAAACACCTGATGTAATTCCTCTATGCGCTTTAAAATCCTCGGCTGGCTTCACTTTGGGTCGCCTTTCCCTAGCAACGCCGCAGGGCGGAGTGACCCAGGCATATGCTTGTAAACAAATGAAGCACCTCTTTGTTCTTACATGTGTGTGGTGGTCTCTCAGCTGCAGAGATAAGGTCCCAACAAACTGACATTCTCTATCCATCAGAGGCTATGCCTACCGGCACCATCGGGAGCAGGCGGGGGTTGAGGACAGGGCGGCCTCTCCTGGGGCCACCCAAAGCAGTGCTAGCACACATTCTTCACGGACCTAGGGACTGACCAACTCTGCCTGACACTGCCAACATGCATGCACTCCTCTCTGAGGCCTGAGAACAGGCATGCACAGCCTGCTGCCATTATCGTTACTGATACTCACCTGCATTTGCTACCTGTGGCCCTGGGGCGGTCCATCCCAGTTTGCCACGCCACTTTTGTCACTATCAAGAACCATTTGGCCGCCAGGTGCACCAACCGAAAGCAAGTTGCATAGAACCCCAAAGATCAGTGCCTGTACCTACTACAACTAATTCTTGCTTTTGCCATCCAGGAGTCCAAGGACCAGCACCACCATGCCCCACCATTGAGACATGAGAAGCAGTTAGCATGGTGACCACACCAATGTCTTACCACGGTCTCCATTAACAACACCTCTAAGCTACTGAGGAACTTATAGGCCCCACTAAGGATGATTAGCCAAAGAAATGACATAGAGACTAAATTACTTCATTCATCCAGAGAATAACAGCAAAAGCATTTAGTAAAAAATTAAACAACCAACCACTGAGTTAATGAAAAAAATCAAAAAAAAAAATCTTTGAAATAAATGAAAATAGAAATAAACAATAGAAAATGGAACATATCTGAAACCTGTGGGATATGGAAAAATCAGTGCTAAGAGGAACGCTTCCAGTAATAAACACCTACATCAAAGAAGTGGGATTTTAAATAAAAAACCTACCCCAAGAAACTAGAAAAACAGGAACAAATCAAACCTAAAATATGTAGAAGGAAAGAAATCAAGATCAGGACAGAACTAAATAAAATAGAGACTTAAAAAAAATAAAAAGGTCAATGAAACAAAAAATTAGTTCTCTAAAAAGATAAACAGAATAAACCACTAGCTAGACAAAGCAAGAAAATAAGAGGAGAAACCAAATAAATAAAATTGAAAACAGAAAAGAGACAATGAGACTGATACCACAGAAATACAAATGATAATCAGAAACTATTGTGAACAACTGTACCCTAATAAACAGGACAGCCTAAAGGAAATGAATATATTCCTGGAAACATCCACCCTGCTGAAACTGAATGAGGAAGAAATAAGAAACCTGAAGAGACAATAATGAGTAATGAGATTGAATCAGTAATAAACGTCTCCCAACAAAGAAAATATGAGGAATTCTATCAAACTTAGAAGGAAGAACTATCATCGATTCTCAAACAATTCAAAAAGGGGAGATTCTTCCTAACTCATTCTGAGAGGCCAGCATTACTCTGATGTCAAAACAATAAGAAACAAACCAGCTTGATATAAAAACAGATGCCTAGAGAATGAAACAGAATAGAGAACCAAGAATAAATCCACATTTTATAGCCAACTGATTTTTGACAAAGGCATCAAGAACATAAAATGGGGAAAGTAAACAGTGCTTGGAAAACTGAAATCTCTATGCAAAGAAATGAAACTAAGCCCCTATCTCTTACCATATAAAAAAAATTAACTCAAAATGTATTAAATGCTTAAATGTGAGACCCCAAACTCTAAAACTACTAGAAGTAAAGCTAGGAGAAATGTCTCAGGACATTGGTGTAGGAGGCAAAGAATTTATAGTTCAGACTTCAAAAGTACAGGCAACACACACATACACACAAATAGATAAATGGCATTATAATGAACTGAAAAGCCTCTGCACGGCAAAGAAAACAAGTATAAAGTGAAGACGCAACCTGAAGAAAAAAAATAAAACCATTCAGCAAGGGATTTGCATATTCAGAATATAGAAGAAACGTGACCAACTTAATAGTAGCAAAGAAAACCAAATAATCCCCTTCAGAGTAGACAAAGTATGTGAATAGACACTTCTCAAAGGAACACATACAAACGTCCCACAGTCATGTGACAAGATATCACTCATCATCAGGGAAGTATAAGTCAAAACCACAATGAGATACCATCTTATCTCAGTTAGAAGGGCTGTTAACCAAAAGACATAACTGAAAAATACTGGGAAAGATTCCAAATAAAGGCAAGCCTTACAGATTGTTGGTAGAAATGTAAATTAGTAAATATAGTATAAAATACAGTACACGGGTTTATCAAACAAAAAACAGAACTAGTATAAGATCCAGCAATTCCACTATTGGTATTTTTCCAAAGGAAAAGAAATCAGTAGACTAAAGGAATACCTGCAATGCCGGATTTGTTGCAGCACTATTTAAAAAAATGTCAAGATATGTACTCAACCTACCTATGTGTCATCCCACAGGTGAAGGTGCATTAGTTTCATGTCTCATCTTTGTTTTAAAATCAGTTCAAAAATTTCTTTCAGGAATTACAGTTCGGGTAATAGATCAATTTCCCATTCTAATTAGAATTAGAAATCTGTAAGCTCATATTTAACTCCAAAGACAAAATAATATGAGAAGACTGCTGTACCTCTTTAATTCTTGGTGTTGGAAGAAATTTTCTATTCTAATCAAAAAAACTCTTATAATTTTATACTTTTTCCTATTTGCTCGATTTAATTATGGTCTAATCAATATTTATTTATTTATTCATTGAGACAGATTCTCACTCTGTTGCTTAGGCTAGAGTATCGTGGCATGATAGCTCACAGTAACCTCCAACTCTTGGGCTCAAGTGATTCTCCTGCCTCAGCCTCTTGAGTAGCTGGGACTACAGGCACCTGCCACAATGCCCAGCTACTTTTTCTATTTTGAGTAGTTATGAGGTCTTGCCCTTGCTCAAGCTGGTCTCAACCCTGAGCTCCAGTGATCTACCACCTCAGCCTCCCAGAGTGCTAGGATTATAGGCATGAGCCACCACTCCTGGCTAATAAATTTTCATTGATTTAGTTATGTTTTAAGTCTGGGTTTTGAAATACTTTAACTAATTTGGGGGACTTTTTTGGCCCTAAGGAAAAAAGAAAGATGCTATAGGTCCCTTTTGAGGTCAGTCCATCCAGGTACCCAGAATTTAGCATCTGTGGTTCTAACTAACACAAGCACAAGTGATATAATTTGGGTAACCTTAGATTGTATGCATTAAAAATAATTCTAAATTCTTCTATGAATAGTTCTTGGTCTTAGCTGGGTATAGGTAAATCCTCATCATAGCTGTTAATTCACCTTAGGTCTAAGGTTTAAATTGTATGTATACTTTCCTGTACATTTGCTTCAGGAAAAACAGGTCTTTAGAGCCAGTGGTATTTGGGGTCTTAGAAGAATCAGAGAGAGAAAATAGGAGGCCTAGGGAAGAGAAAGAAGCTGGAGGAGGTGATGAAGGTGGGAAAGTAGGAAGATTGAAAGGATAAGGGGGAGAGGGAACGTTGGATATAGGGGAGGAAACTTGCAGGCACTGAAGGAAAAGATTTACTAGAAAAATGAGTCTAGCTTGATGTTGTCAAAGAATGCCAAATTGTCACATCATTGAGCAAGGGATCATTTCATGAAGCAGTATTTATTTATTTATTTATTTGAGATAGAATTTTGCTCTGTTGCCCTGGGTGCAGTACAGTGGTACCATCATTGCTCATTGCACCCTCAAACTCCTAGGCTCAAGCAATCCTCCTGCCTCAGCCTCCTGAGTAGCAGGACTACAGGTGCACACCGTCAGGTCTGGCTAGTTTTTTCTATTTTTGGTAGACATGTGGATCTTGCTTTTGTTCTAGCTGGTCTTGAACTGCTGAGCTCAAGCAATCCTCACACCTCGGCCTTCCAGAGTGCTAGGATTACAGACATGAGACGCAAAAACTGGCCCACTGAAGCAATTTTTGATTCAGAATTTGTTCTGGAGGCTGCTATGGGTTGAATGTATCCCCCTAAATTTCATGTGTTTGAAACTTAATCCCCAATGCAACAGTGTTGGGAAGTGGAGGGTGGGGGAGTCTAATAAAATGTGATCGGGTCATGAGGGCAGAGCATTTACAATTAGATTAATGCTGTTATTATAGGAACAGGTTCATTATCACAAAAGTAGGTTGTTGTAAACCATGTCCAGCCCCAGTGCCTTCCTGTCTCACATGCTCCCTTCCACCTTTTGTCCTTCTTCCATGAGATGATTCACCCATGCAGACATGGTGTTCTGAGACCACTAGCCCCTAAAACTGTGCACCAAATAGATGTATGTTCTTTATAAGTTACCCTGTCCATGGTATCCTGTGTAGCAGAGGAATGAAGAGGTCTCTACATGTCAATGAAAAACCACTACCCATTGGCCTGCTAAATATGCTTTGCTTTCCTTTCCTTCCCCTAAGGCACATCTCACATAAATAATAATTTTTATGTCCCTATGAAGACCCAAATCATTTTTGGTGGATTTATGCTGTTTAGATAGATACATGTATGAATTAAATTTATATAAGTACACATAAGAAATAGAAGGTCTCCTGGAGGAGGAAGGATTTAAACTTATATGACCCCATGAGAACTAATAAACGTTGGTAGGAAAGTGACGCCTTTGGTCTCTGTGTTTTGTTCCTTCAACTTGAACTGCTCTCAAAGACAGAATCTACAACCTGTCCTCTTTCTACAGGGTGGAAAACCAGACAGAATGTTCTCTCTGAAACAAAGCCAAAATCTTCAACAAAAACAAACAAACAACAACAACAACAACAAAAAAAAAAAAAACAGAAAAGAAAACAAATACCACTTCATCTTATATTATTAATGACCCACAGCAAAATTTCACACATGGACGCTTGTCCAATCAAAATCCCAAGGTTGAGGGTTAGAGTACGATTGTTCACAGATGTGTTCATTTTCTGTTTGTATATTTTGTCTCTCAACCAGTTATGACATCTGCGTAATATTCCTTATAAGTTAAATGAATGTTTAGCATGGTTTTGTAAAAATATTCATGTATATGAGTCATAATTTTACCCTTTTTTGATAATTAACTTTTAATAAATCACTTCCCAAATGATGTCTTCCAGGATTTCTCAGTTTAAATCAAGGTACTCTGTAATACACACCCTATGTTTCTCTTCCAAGGCTTAAACACCTTTTGTAATTTCCTTTGCCTAGAATGTACAGATGAAATTGTATATTCATGTTGTAACAAGTCTTCTGGGATTAAACGATTCTCTCTCTCCAGGGTCTTTTTTTGACACATTCTCCACATTTGGCCACTCTAAATTTTAGCCAAAGAACATTATTTGTCAATAGCCTGGGGGTGTTTGCTATCTTCAAAATTGTATGAGTGTTCAAATATTTCTTTTTCTTGGAACATACTCCTCCTCTTCCTATATAGGCAACAAAACCCTCTTTACAATTTTAAGAATCAAATTTTCTGACCTATACTCCCAGCCAGAATTAACCACCCTCCAATTTGTAAATCTATTTAACGTGAATACATCTACCAAGACAATCAATAGTTCATAGCAGCTTTTCTTCTTCAGACTTGCCCCTGAGATTTCCATAATGGGCCACACTCTGAGTCTCAGTACCTGTCAGCATCAGATATGTGGTAGAAATTGAGTAATTGATTACTGAAGAAACAAATGAAGAGAGAAATTCTTGTCACTAATATGTTACGTCATGGCATCAATTAAATTAATCGGACACATATCTTCCTGAGTACTGTCTAAAAATAGCTGCACTAATAAAATTTTTAAAAATTATTGGAAGAAAGTGGCTGGAAGAGAACTCTGGAAGAGAACCAGAGTAAGTAAATAATTAAGACAGAATATGGGGGATTAGTTTTAGAAAAAGAAGAGTAATACTAAAAAAAAAAAAGGGAAAAGTAAAACCAAAACAAACAAAAGAGACTTGTTATACTATACCATGTTCTCAATGTTCTAATCTTCTTATTGAATGAAAAAGGCACCTGGCTGTCTTCCCTGTCATACTGAGGAGACAATATTACCTCTTCTGTAATTGTACATTCACCAAAATTATCTTTCACCTGTGAGTCAAAGGGAATTTCAACAGAAATTATTTTGTATTGTGTCTATGAGAATATTATTGTTTTTCTGTCCTATTGTGTTTGTAGAAGTACCCAGCCAAATGCCTCATCTCAAATATTATATGCAGTATACCTAAATTTCACCTTTTGTCTATAATTGGATGAGCTATCTGTTTGCTTCTAATTTGTTGAACAGTGCTTTTCCATTATGTTAGCTGCTGTTTTCTATCACAAAAACAATTCAGCAGTTAACAAAGTAGCCATTTTATTATGTCTTTACTTACAACCTTTAATTCTGTAAATGGGTTTTAATCTTGTTAAAGGTACTGTGTAAATCAATATATATTATTGATAATAGGATTGAGTAAAAGGCTAGGAAAGATTTGGAGCTAAAGTAAACATCTATGTTTCTACTACTGAACCACATTTCAACTGAAACTGACAGAAAGGAAAAACAATGGCTATAAGTTTAAGTATAGAATTACTAAAGTATTACAAAAGTTAATAAATTTGGTTACAGTTCTCTTAGTTTCCATGTCAGTTCTCAGGTACATTTCAGCCTGACAGACTAATAATATCTTTCCATTTTCACCATTCTTTATTCCCAGAAAACTTCTTGAAGTTCTTGACTCTTTTTCTCTGTTTCTTAAATCATTCCTTTAAGTTATCCCTCTCTCTATTTAATAAAGGAATCATTAGTTGGAGTCTTGAGTTAAAGATTCTGTAAAATAAACACATAAATATATATGTTTGAGGATTACATATGTATTTATTTTTAATATTCTTCAGATCACCAGACTGGATGGTTTATTTTTCACAGATATTTTCCTGAGAAAATGTCTTGTACATCTAATCCAGGCATTGTCATCTGGGAGGACACAAAAAGTTGCATCTACTCTTTCAAAGCATCTTCCATAGTGGCTGTTGAATCCCTTTCTTTGCTTTGCATTTTTAATAGCACATAAATAATACGGCATAGGGAAATCAACACAGACTGAGAAGAAGAGCCATATCTAGGTCTTACCTGACTCTTCCTGGGCTTAGAAAAAAAGGGAGAACAGAAAAAATGATAATAGAACCTCATAGCTGACCAGCTCCCTACATTGCCCACCCTCTTAAGTTGACCTAATTTTCAGAGACTGAACATGACAACATATATCAGTACAATAGGCCTAGGTCCTTATGACCACCTCTGGATATGACCGGTTTTTTACAAGCCCTTGAGTTATCAACTAACAGGGGTTCTACTTTATTTGGACTGACAACATTTTTTCCAATAGGGGTCTGAGTAACCTGAGAGTAAATATAACTTAAGGAAAATTCAATTTAGATAAGCACTTTTGTTTGATGGATATGGGAAAAAGAACATGTAATGGGTAGCCATGGAGTGTTGGTCCTCTGATGTGTAACTGGGTCTACCCAGATACACTTTCCTTAGTTTTCATTTAATGCGTATTTCATGGGTCTGTTCCTGTTTTACCTTAGAACTACTGGTCACAAGCAAAGCAAAGAGTCTTCTGAAGAGCTCATGAAAACAAGGGTGATGAGCATACTATGGAGAATGTACTAACAGAGCCCTTCTAATAGGTCATCTCACTTGGAAGTAGCTCTGCAGCAACATTTAGTGCAGATTGTGTTTAGTCATTCTGTCCCTTTTGAATGTTCCTTCTGTGCCCACCTTTGCTCATTTATCATTCTTGTATTTCTCTATTACCACTGGAACCTAGAAAATCCTCTTCCAATATTAAATACTGTACAATTAAGAAGGACAAAAATAAGTTCAAAACACAGTCCCCTTAGTGATCTAAAGATCTAATGGGGAGACATATACTAAAACATTTAGTAAAATGTAATTAGGTATAAATAGAAATCCATACTGAAATTTGTAGGATCTCAAGAAGTCAATTAAAATAGCCTTCACCCACTATATACTTGAGTAGACTATATAGACTTG
>NW_003852615.1:169471-181344 GCF_000181295.1 Otolemur garnettii
TAGAATGGAAAATTGTGAAGATGAAAAAGTATATTGGAATGGAGGAACCAGCTCTCTAATATTATGTGGAAAGGGGGAAAGTTGAAGGAAAAAGAAGGACATAGAAGAGAAGATGCTTCTCTAGAAAGTATTTCCATAGAAAATTATTTACAAATAAAATGTTAACGGATAAGGAGGATGGATATCAGATGAAAAAAAAAAGGAAGAAAGTTATCCCAAGAAGAAAAATTAAATTATAAATGCGTAAAACTTGTGGTATACATAAGTGTGATATGTGGTAGTTGTAAGAAAGGAGATGGGACTTGAGGATATAGCAAGAAAAAGACATTTTGGAGTTCAGAGTTCTTCTAAAACCCTTTAATTGCACTCTTCAGAAACCTCCTATTTCGTCTACAGATAAGCCTCACTGTGAGGGTATGTACTCTACTCAAGGTCTGTCCTCAGCCCCATTTAATGGCTGCATCTGAATCAAGACTCAGCTGTTCAGTGTCTCAGGATAAAAGCCTCTTGTGAGAAAATCTCTGATGTTTCTTTTATGCCTATCTGAGCCCTCTCAGTCTTAAAATTCCAAAAATGGCCATAGAGCATATTAATCTGAGTTCATGAGCTTTCAGTCTCCCCACATGCTGTTGTTGGGTAGACTGAAGTGAGCACAGGGTAGAAAGCAAGTTATGAAAGCATCAACTCTCTTTTTTTTCCTTTTCACTCCTGTGCTTTCTGGGGCTTTGTGTATGCATTTGCTTCCAAAAGATTGTACAATATGAAATGTAAGTCTTGAGTGCCAATTTTTCAAAGTGCCAGTGTGAAACCCACCCTCCCCACTTTAACTGCTTTAGCTCATGGCTTGTTACTTCAGTGTGACAGAAAAGAGTACACACTTCCTCCATGCTCCTGGTTTACCTTAACATATTTCTCAAGTGGTAAATCCATTCAAAAGTATTACAACAAAAGATATTTTCAATGTGAAATAATGGCACACATGGCTTTCACTGAATTTTTCTTGTACATACTGCTAAAATGACTTAATATAGACACAGCTGTTCCCTGTTCAAGTGAAAGATTTCTGGTATAGAAAATCCATTTCATTTTCAATATGTTTGTCTTACAATTTGGGTACTTAACACCCAATCTTATTTGCATTTAGTATCCAAGGAATGGCATTTCATTGCAATTCAACTTGGAACTATACTTTGATACTATAACAAGGACCATGTCCTGTCATCTACTGGCTAATAATGTACTTACTTGTAAGTTTTTATCTGGCACCTCCTCACAGTGAGATATTTGAGGGAAAGCTCTTGTGCTATAATGTTTTCTCATCTCATGAGTCCATATGTATGACATATTTAGAAATATCTCTTCCTTTAACAGTAAAATGAAGCTCTTACAAATAAATTGACAACCCATAATCCTAATATCCACTTGAAAGGGATGAATATGACTTGCCTACCACATTTTAGAAAGCAGGGAATTACAATGTTAAGTTCAAGTCTTTACAGGAAATTAAAAAACAATTAAAAAGAAATCCCATGATTTATAGTACCTGCAAAGGTGTATGGGAACAATAATCAATAGGGGAAGATTCAGCTGAGAAGAGGACAGATAAAAAGTTTAAATTTAGACCTTATAAGAAAAACTCTGGACACTGAATCAATCAATAAATATGAATAAACATAAATACAGAACCCTACAATTTTTGCCAACATATAAACTAGTTTTTGTGGGCATGGTTTTGAGTGGGTCCTAGTGACCATAAGAAAATTCAAGATCAGACTTTGTGTACTGCTTGATAGGTTTGGCAATATCAATCTAGGGAAAATTCTTCAAAATTTTTTGTGTAATCTACAACATAAGAAAAACTTTACGGTCCTCACACATTAAGCTAAACTACAATATTTTAACATATTTTTAAATAATTACAAACAATATATGTCTGTAGGACTGTAAATACTGACACCTTAAAATTTAAATTTTATTTTGTTCAACATTCCACTGGAAGAACTGGAAAAATAATCCAACAGAAAAATAATTAAAGAAACGATGGACTTAAATGGGACTCTAGAACAAACAAGACTAACAGACATTTACAGAACATTTACCCCCAAACTACTAAATATATATTTCTCTCATGGTACATGAAACATTCTCCAAGACTGATCATATCTTAGGCCACAAACGTGTCTCAACAAAATTAAAAAAAAAAAAAAAGAGGATTTCATATCATGTATCTTCTCGGATATCAATGAAATAAAACTAAATATAAATTTCAAGAGAAACACTCAAATCAAGACAGAGTTATAAAAATTAAACAACCTCTGCTGAATGGGTCAATAAGGAAATTCAGTAGCAAATGAAAAGATTGTTTGGGCTAAATGATAAACAGGATGCAAACTTACAAAATCTATGGGATTCAGTAACAGCAGACCGAAGGGGAAATTTCATAGCCTTATACGACTACATCAAAAAGACAGAAAGATCACAAATAATCCAATGACGTATCTCAAGGAACTAGAAATGCAAAAGCAAACCAAACTCAAAGTTAATAGGAGAAAAGAAATAGCTAAACTCCAAGCATAACCACATGAAATGGAAAACAAGAAAATACAAAGGATCAAGAAACAAAAGCTTACTTTTTGAAAAAGTAAACAAAATTGATAGACCTCTTGACAGATTAACCAGAAATAGGAGAGAAATGACCCAAAGAATTTCAATCAGATATGAAAAGAAATTATTACAACATTATCACAGAAATGCAGAATATCATTTGTAAATACTTTGAACATGTCTATGCACATAAACTAGAACATGTAGAGGAAATGGACCATTCCAAGGAACACAAACCTCCCAAGATTTAATCAGCAAGAAATAGAATTCCTGAACAGACTAATAACAAGCAGTGAGACAGAAGTGAAAGGTTCCAGACCCAAGGATAAAATCATTCTGAGACATGAGACGAAAGGAAAATGGAGAATCAAATTCATCCAATTAAAGTGGCTTTTATTCCACTTGGAGAGCAGGTGGGGTGAGATTTCTGATTAGGGAGAAATCCACATGTGGGCTATGGCAGACAGGGATTTAAAGGGTTAGAATAGCCAAGATTGGTCTATCCATAGTTTTATCTGGGCAGGTAGGTGGGACAGGTTAGGGGGGGGCCTGGACTGGTCCATTCACTATTTCCTGGAAGGGACATGCTTTCCAGGAAAGGGATCTTTCCATGTGGGTTGGTAACCAGATTCTATCATTTTCAACCTCCTAATCTATTATAAGGAGGCAGGTGATGGCTGTGGCTTCTCTCAGGCTGCCTCCTATGGGAGAAGGGGGCTGAGTGGACTGCCTATAAAAAGAAAAATGGGAGGGGAAAGGGAGTGATGTTTACGGGAATACCTTTGGATTTTCAGTTTGAGTTGGTTGGTATTCAGTAAGGCAATGATATGAGCAGTTTTCAGGTGACTGTCTGATCAGTAAATCAAGAGATGAAGAAAAAAATTGCTGATCTGTAACTGAGAATGAAAATGAGAAGGACTATAATTAGTGGCTTTATTAACAGTCAAGGTCGATGAGTAGGGGGAAAAGACCAGAATTGACTGGAGGGATAGCCAGAAGGAAAAAAAAAAGAAGGAAGAAGAAAATTGGGTTTCTTCAGGGAGAAAGTCATCGAAGGTGCCTGGTAGCCACAGATTTTTAGAGGCTTCGAGGAGGTCATTCCAACTTTGAATGTGTGAGAGTAGCCAGGCATACTAAGAAAAGTTATAGAGAAAAGCAAAAAATTGGGGAGGAATGTTACACATTTATTAGGAAGTGGATTCTTCAGAGATTCTGGTGAGTTTAAAGTGGTGCGGGACATTTCTTGTGACTTCCAGTGATAATTCTTCAGCATTGGAAGTTTTTCTGTAGGATGTATTTGGGAAAATTCACCAATTCTTATTCAAGATTGGTGAATCCAAACTGGGGGGTCCACAAGGTGAACAGCCGTGGGGGTGCTGTAAAGAACTGTATGACAGCCTGTCCAATGAGGAGATAAAGTCTTGTGGGGCCAGAGAGATTTGAGGAAAAGTTGTTGCCCTATCAATTGATCTGTGACTTTCTCTGCTGAGGGTTGGAGTAAAAGCTGATTGATTGTTTTTCTAAGTTTTTGTCTAGTTTCCTGGAGGATCAGAATATAGTCTCCTATGATAGACTCTGGGGGAGGGCCAGGGTCTAGGATAACGGTTCTGCATACATTATTTCAAAAGAAGGGTTTGTGAGAGGTGGAGCAAATATGAAGTAAGGCAATGGGGAGGAACTTAATCCAATCTTGTTTGTGTTGGGGTACTAATTTTGTGAGATGTTGTTTAAGGATGCTATTCATCTGTTCTGCTTTTCCTGTAAGGCCCACATAGACACCACTGTATTCTTAGGGCTTGTGAGATTTGGAAGGTGATGTGGCTAATCAAAGCTGGGCTGCTGTCACTCTGAACAGAGCTGGGGAGATCAAATCTAGGAATAATGTGGTGACCTTTATAGTGAATAATGGTAATTTCCTTTGGAAGTGTAGCTCCATTTAGGAGGTCTTTAATGAATATGGCACTAATGATAGAGGAGCCTTAGGTGGTAATGAATCCCCTTTCTTGCCATATGGCTGCATGGTGGAGTTGGAAGGCTTTAGTGAGGGCTAAGAGTTCTGCTTGTTGTGAAGAAGTGCCAAGGACAGAGTAACAGAGGTGATAATGTGGGAAGAAGACACAATAGCAAAACAAGCCTTGGCAATGGAGTGAGCAGTGGGCTTAAAAGAAAAGCTATTAATAAACCAAGTGTCTTCAGCATTAGGTAAGGGAAAAAGAGAAATATTTGGAAAGGGGTGTAGATTTACAATAGGATCTATAGGGAGGTCACAAAGAGAGAACAGAGGGATTACTGGGGAGGGGTTGGAGAAGAGCAGGATGGGTAGTGAGAGGTGGAAAGCAGTGGGAATCACCAAGACTGCTTATAATTTTTGTTTTTTTTATGAGACAGACTCTCACTTTGTGACCCTCTGCAGAGTTCCATGGTGTCACAGCTCACAAAGTTGCTTATAATTTTGAGAGAACATGTCTACCTAGTAGGAGAACAATACATGAGGGAATAATAGGGAAGGAATGTGAGAAAGAATGTCCAGCAAATGTGGACCATAAAGGTGGAGGAACATGGAGGGGGGGGATTACATTACCATCAATACCCATCACTGAGATCTCTGTCTGTTCTAAAAGACCTTCATAAGATGGCAGCGTGGAAAAGGTTGCTCCCATTTCTATTAAAAAAGAAATTGGCTTACCTTCCACTAGCAAAATCTCTCAGAGTTTAGACTTTGTAATTATCCAGCAGGTACTCTGACCCTCCAGGAACCATGAATCTTCAACAGCTTGACCCAGAAGGTCAGGAAATTCAGACATGTTATGGGTGCATCTGTGAACCAGGTTCTCAGGAGAACCTGGGCAGAATTTAACCCCATTCTGGGAGTGTCTGTGAACCAAATTCTCAGAATAATTGGGGCAATTAAATTGGTGATGAGGGCCTCTGTAAGCTGGACATGATTTGTGGGGAGGGTTCGGCTTTGGGCATAGTTTTGCCCAGTGACCTGGCCTGACACATTTAAAACACAGTCTTAGGAGAAATCTCATTTTTTCAGAGTACCTTGGGGAATTCTGAGAAACTGCCGGGTTTTCTCTGATGGCAAAAGCCAATAACTGGAATTTTGAGAGTTGCTGCCTAGTAAGAGCATCCTCACTATTATTAAAAACTTCAAAAGTCAGGCCAATAAGATCTTGCTGAGAGGTTTGAGGGTCCTGGGAAGATTTTTGGAGTTTTTTCCAGATGTCAGGTGCAGACTGAGAGATAATGCATGTTAACAGTGAGTCTGCCTGTCCCAGTGCCCATAGCTCAGTGAATAGGGTGCCAGCCACATACACTGAAGGTGGCAGGTTTGAGCCCAGCCCGGGGCCTGCTAGACAATGACAACTGCAATCCCCCAAATGGCCGGGCATTGTCATGGGTGCCTGTGGTCCCAGATACTCAGAAAGCTGTGGCAAGAGAATTGCTTGAGCCCATGAGTTTGAGGTTGATGTGAGTTGTGATGCCAGAGCACTCTACCAAGGGCGACATGGTAAGTCTGTCTCAAAAAAAAAAAAAAAAAATGAGTCTGCCTTCATAGCTCTCCGGGGATATGGTAGGATATCACCCAGAGCTTCATTAAGATGAGCTAAAAACTGGGCAGGATTTTCATCCTGTTTGGGGGTAATTTCTTTTAATTTATTATAATTGACAGCCTTATGGGCTACTTTTTTCAGTCCTTCTAAGAGACACTGGACCATGTGGTTACAGAGGCAGATCCTGGCAGCATCAGTTTGGTAATTTCAATTGGGGTTCTCCAGGGAACAGCTCTAATGCCCTTTGGCAGACTTTGATCTATTCTACGTAGGTCTTCAGCATAAATCTGGGCTTGAGTACAGACTTCCTCTCTTTCCTCCGAATTAGAATGAAGGTGAGGATAACATATAAATCATGCCAGGTTAAATCATATGATTGAGTTTAATACCTAAATTCTTGAGAGTATTTTGTGGGATCTGTAAAGAATGAGTCTAATCTTTGATTTATGCAGGAGAGATCTGAGAGAAAAAATGGGACATGAACCCTGACAATGCCTTCCATTCCTGCAACCTCTTGGAGAGGGTATAGGGGTTGTGGTATTTTGGAAGTGGGAGGTCTAAAGGTGTGGCCAAACCTAGCATGAGGCAGGAACCTGGGTTTGGCACCTTTTTTCCATCACAGATTCACCATTCTTTTTTTCTCTTACTGCGTGAGTAATTGGAGAAGGGGGTAGGGGTGGAATTTGGAGAGGGAGGAGGAGTAGTGGAAGTTTGCCTGTAGGGGGGAAGTTGAGAGAGTGGTTATCTGTTGGATTGAAAGAAGACAATGGAGAGTCTGATGAGTCCAAAAAGTTTGGAGATATTCACACAAGGAGAATTTGAGAGGGTTCACAAAATGAATATAAGGAAGGAATATTTTAGAGTGTGAGAAATGCATGAATGTAAGGAATCTCTGATCATTTGGCTAGTCTGACAGTAATTTTTGAGATTAGTGAAATTTGAGATATCGAAGGTGCCATAGTTAGGCCAATGTAAACCATTGCCAAGTATGTACATAGACCAAGCTATATTACATAGAAAAATGAAGCATTTAGGTTTGAGGTCAGGGTAAAGATGTAGAGGTTTGAGGTTAGTTAGAAGATAATTTAGAGGTGAAGAAGGGGGAATCTGTGACTGAGTGGTGCCCACAGTAAAAACTGGAGGAAGAAAGTAAATGAGATTAAAGCTAATAGGAAGAGGCTGTAAGCAGAAAATAAAGGGAACTTTCAAAGGAAAAATAAGGAACAAAAGGACCAATAAAAGGACCAAGACTGCAACTAGAGAGGCTCCCTCAGCGTATGGTTGTCAGCTGAATCTAGACCTCCAGGAAGATTCTAGATGAGTGAACCTGCTTCATTGAACTGAACTACCAAAAACAATCCAGACCCATGGTAGGGTTGGTGAGGCTGGCGTTGGGAGATTACCCGGACTCTCCACTTATGACTTCGGCTTAGCCTCTATACAAGACCTTAACCAGCTGGAGGGAGCTGGGCCCACAGTAGGGCACCAAGGGGAAAGATGAGGGAAAGGGGAATCAGTCTCTGTGTGCGTATAAAAGGAGCTGAGAGAACATTTAAAAATATAGAAGAGTGTGAAAAGAGGTGGGGAGGTGAAGGTAGAGCAGGAACAGGAAGAGGAAAGAAGTACAAAAAAGGTTTTAGATAAGATCTCACCTCGGTATGAAGTGGATGAATGGTAGGGAAGGTCAGAAAGTGCACTGTTTCTCTTCATCTTACAGGAATAAGGGTCCACTTGGTTAGATTTGGTGGGCTATATTTTCAGTCCCACAAAGGGGCTTTTCCCCAGGGAGTCACAGGCACCATATGAAAGGTTCCAGACCCAAGGATAAAATCATTCCTAGACACAAGATGAAAGGAAAACAGAGATACAATTTGTGCAATTAAAGTGGCTTTTATTCCACCTGGAGGGCTGGTGGGGTGAGATTCCTGACCAGGGAGAAATCCACATGTGGGCTATGGCGGACAGAGATTTAAAGGGTTAGGATCACCAGGATTGGTCTGCCCGTTTATCTGGGCAGGTAGATGGGACAGGGTTAGAGGGGCCTGGATTGGTCCATTCACTATTTCCTGGGATGGACATGCTTTCCAGGAAACGGATCCATCTTGGGTGGGTCGGTAACCTGATTCTATCAAGAAGCAGTAATAAAAAACCTAACCAAAAACGATGAATTCACAGCTGAATTTTACCCATTCTACCAACAAGAGCTGGTACCCATAATGTAGAAATCATTACATAACATTGAGGAGGGAAGGGAATCCTCCTCAACTCATTCTATGATGCCAGTAACCTTGATACCAAAGCCAAGGAAAGGACACAGCAAAAAGAGAAAACTACAGATCGATAACTCTTATGAATATGGATGTGAAATTCCTCAGACACATGTTAGCAAACTAAATACATCCAAACAAAACACCCACTGGTGGGTGTTTCAACATATAAAAATCAATAAATGTGATTCATCACATTGAGGGATGTACCATTTGGCTTTTCTGCACCACATTGGAAGAAAAAGAGCTCTTTTGGGCCACACATTAAATACACAGACATTAACAAAAGCTAATAAAATGATGAGCAAAAGAAAGTCTGTGTGTAATTTTTGTTATATCTGTTGTCATGGATAAGCAAGAAATTCCTCACATAATCTGCACGTGGTCCACAGGCCACAGGTTGGACATGCCTAAGAGTAGGAAAGAAAGAAGTTCACACAATCATGTCAATAGATGCAGAAAAACCGTTTGACAAAATCCAGCACTTTTTTTTTGTTAAAAACCTTCAATGAAATAGTTATAAAAGAAATATATCTAAATTTTATGAAAGTCATATTTGCAAATCCAATATCATATTGAACGTGGAAAAGTTGAAAAAAGTATTTCCCCAAAGATGT
The DNA here is from genome assembly GCF_000181295.1 of Otolemur garnettii. Lineage (NCBI taxonomy): Eukaryota > Metazoa > Chordata > Mammalia > Primates > Galagidae > Otolemur > Otolemur garnettii. Next base: position 178,517 of record NW_003852615.1, read on the forward strand.
GGAACAAGACCAAGATTCCCACTGTCACCACTTCTATTCAATAGTGCGCTGGGTGTCCTGGCCACAGCCATCATGCAACAGAGAAATTAAGGGTATCAAAATCAGAAAACAAGAGGTCCAACTCTTGCTTTTTGCTGATGGTATCATCTTCTATCTGGGAAACCTCAATCACTCCAACAAGAGACACCTGGAATTAATAAATTCAGCAAAGTGTCAGGTTACAAAATCAATGGACACAAATCAGTATTTTCTTCTATATACCAATAATAAGCTAAGAGTCAAATCAAAGACTCAGTACCATTTGCAATAGCTACAAAGAGACTAAAACACCTAGACATCTATTTGAACAAGGAGATGAAGAACTGTGCAAAGAGAACTATGAAACACAGAGGAAAGATCCCAGATAATAAAAACAAATGGATTAACATGCTCACAGATCGGTAGAATCAACATTGTGAAAGTGTTCATACTACCCAAAGCTATTTACAGATGCAATCCCCATCAAAATACTAGTATCATATTAAACAATTCTCGGAAAAGTTATTCTATGCTTCATTTGTAATCAGAAAAGAGCTTGAATAGCCAAAGCAATCTTAGCAAAAAGAACAAATTTGAAAGCATCACATTATGATTCCACAAGGGTATAGTAACCAAATATCATAGTACTAGTACAAAAATAGACCAATGGAACAGAATAAAGAACCCAGATATAAAGCCGTCTACCTACAGCCAACTGATATTTCACAAAGCAGATAACAATGCACGCCCAGGAAAACAAGCCCTACTCAGTAAATGGTGCTGGGAAAATTCAATAGCAAAAGAATGGAACTGGACCCTATCACTCACCACTAAAAAAATTAATTCAAGATGAATAAGAGAATTAACAGTAAGACATGAAACTCTACAAATTCTAGGGGAAAATGTAGAGAAACACTTCCAGATATCAGTCTAGGCCATGGTTCTCAACTTGTGGGTTGCAACCCACAGGAACTGTGTTAAAGGCTCTCGGCATTAGGAAGGTTGAGAACCACTGGCTAGGCAAAGAATTAATGACTAAAACCCCAATGACAATTATAGCAAAAACCAAAATAAATACATGAGATTAGATTAAATTAAAAGGCTTTTACCCAGGACTGGGAGAAATTATTTGCAAACTGTAATTTGGTAAAGAAATCAAAGCAGTAAAAAATTTATAAAAGAAATGCCACCATGAAAATGTGGATAAAAGACATGAAGAGAATTTTTTAAAAAGAAGATAGGCAAATGGCCAATAAACATAAGAAAAAATTCTCAATGTCTCTAATCACCAGGGAAATATAAATTTAAACCACAATGAAATATTGCCTTATTCCTGTAAACAGCTTTTTTTTTTTTTTAAAGACAGAGTCTCACTTTGTCACCCTGGGTAGAGGGCTGAGGCATCATAGTTCATAGCAACCTCAAACTCTTGGGTACAAGTGATCCTTTGACCTCAGCCTCTCCAAGAATTCCAAGAATGGCTTTTATTAAAAAGTCCAAAAATACAGATGCTGGCATGAATGCAGAGAGAAAGAAACATTTATACACTGTTGATGGGACTGAAAATTAGTGCCACCTCTATGGAAAACAGTATTCCTCAAAGAACTACCCTTCCATCCAGCAATCCCACTAGTGGGCATCTACCCCTAAGGAAAAAAGGCATTTTATCAAAGAGACACTTCATTACACCATCATTCACAATTGAAAAGATATGGAATCAATCCAAATGCCCACCAAATCATGAGTGGATTAACAAAATGTGGTATATGTACACTCTGGAGTACTACTCAGTTATAAAAACGATAAATCCATGTCTTTTGCAACAATTTAGATGGAACTGGAGGCAATTATCCTAAGTGAAGTATCTAAAGAATGGAAAAACCAATACCACAGGTACTGGCTATTAAACTGGAGCTAAACTTCCCATGTGCCAGAGGGAAGTAAAATTCATTGGAAATCAAGCAGGTGGGAGGGGGTAGAAGAGGACTGGGGAAAACCTACCGAAGAGGGGCAAGGGACACTATTTGAGTGAAAGGCACACCTATAGCCTTGACTTAAGATTTACAAAAATAATCCATGTAACCAAAAATATTTGTACCCCCTGATATTTTGAAATAAAATAAAATTTTCTAAATTATAAGAGAGAACCTATGACTCAAAATAGACAATTGTATTAATTGACTGTTTAGCATTCCCTTGAAATAAAGATACTGCCAAAGATAAAAAAACAGGTGACTGCAAAACTTTTAAGTATAGAAAGATTTCAGTGGGTGCAGCCAATGACAGTGGATGACAGCCAATCCCCTCTTTTGTAAAGTCCCTTTTCATTCTTTCCCCTTACAGATTCATCTATTGATAATTATTATTTTAAACAATTAGAGGGTACGAAATAGTTTTATAACTGTACAAATCCATTCATATGTGTGAGCTAGAATTCTTTTAAAAGGAAGGTATCTTCTTTAACAGTTATGGCTATTGAGTTAACCAGATTAGAATACAATTTGAGCAAAAAATGTAAAATGAATATTCAATAATTTATTCTAAATGTCCAAATACTAGAGTAAGGTATTAGCACCTCAGTTCCAACAGATTTAAAGAGTTGGGTTTGAGACTTTTATTGTTGTGGTGTCTGACAAATATCAAAAGATATTTGGTATATCTTTTGTAAGAGGCACCATTTTGGACAACTAATTTCTTTAATACTTTTAATTTAAAGATGCTTCCTGTTATTTTTGATGCTCTCAGCTTTTAGTCATTAGAAGCTGCCTCTTTTTGACATATTCCTTGCTTTGTTTGCTTTTGTGTTCTCA
>NW_003852615.1:182675-225134 GCF_000181295.1 Otolemur garnettii
TAACACTGTTAATTATAAACAAGAAAATATATCATCAATGAAAATATCTGCTGTAAATGCTACCTTTAAAATCAATCTTGATAAACATCTTTCCAGAAAGATCCTTTAATGCTTTACTATTGTTCATTTGTCATATGCAAGTTTTTTAAAAGACAAGGATACTATGGAAGAATGCTAAAAAGTATCCATATTTTTAAATATTTTTCCTACTTATTCTTTTTATAGAAAGCATAGAGCAGAAGGGACAACAGTTATTTTGAGTTACAGAAAGGATGCAAAAACATATCTACTCTTTATTTGTACATTATATATTTGAATTAATATTGCCCCAATTAGGGGCCTCTGAATATCTGAACCAGACTGTTTTTTCTCAGAATTCCCCAGTGAATTCCTACAAACATATTGAAGCTTTGGACTTAATTTATTCTGGACAAAATCAACATGAGAATTTTGAATGAAGCAGCCTAAAATGAATGACAGTGATTATTTACCCCATCTCGTCACTTTCTATCTCTCTTTTCCAGGGCTCATACTTTTAAGACATCAATCTTTAATCCCCATTGATCACATTTAACAAAGTATCATTCTGATAATAAAAAAAGGACATACTATATCTTTGGGAGGGACCCACAAACAATATAACAATTGGAGCACAAACTGAGACTTTCCTTCAATGAGCCATTACTTGGATACCTTTAGTAGCATACTGGGTTGTAAATTAGAGCATTCTAAACTATGAGATTTTTAAATTAAAAATCCAGTAGGACTCTTGAGAGAAAAAAGAGAAGCCTGAGTGGTGTGAATGGTGGCATTTCAAAAAGCTTTCATAGGAGAAGGGGCTTGGGCAAGCCTTAACCAACCAGTGAGTTTGGGATCAATAAAGAAATGTACACATCCTGCCTTACTATTGCCTTGTCAGGATCAGCTCATGGGTTAACAAACCACCGATACAGATGCCTCAGCACACCGCACAATGTGCCAGTGAATACTTTGTATTCCTTGTTCTTCCATAAGGTCTCAGAAAGAAAATTAGTTTGCGCACAGCGTCACATCTTTTTCACTGTTTCCCTTGAACTCCTACTTTGGAAATAAAAATGATTCCTATTCTGCTTCCCTCATAAATGTATCCATTTCTTTTTCCACTCAACTTGTCATTGAATATATCAAACTCAAGTTTAGCTAGTTCACGGTCTGTGGCTAGATTTTTAAGAATAATACATTAGGTGACTCCGTTGAAATAAATAATGGAACTACTTTTTCTTTTCTTTCTTTGATGGCTGATGAATTCATATATAACCAATATAAAAATTTTCCATAGGAAGTGAAATTTTCTGAGAACATAGAATGTTGGCTGATCACATTGAGCGCTCTATTTTAATGTATCTAAAAGTCATTATCTTAAAAAATTTTATCTTGATTTGTCAATGTCAGAGTAGTATTCATGACTTTTTTGGATTTAATATCTAAAAAATCATAAATATAGGTAATGTACATGAGTTAGAAGTGTCTCTATAGATTCTGTCTTCATTGTGTCACAATATTTAATAAAAATTAATACATTTCATATTATTCCTGTAATTTATTGCCCATAACTGTTTTGACAATTTTAAAGAACATAAAATGGAATAATCAAAGATGAGATATGTGTTATCACTTAATAGTCCTTCTTCTTTATTTTCTGTTTTCACTTGTATGAGATATAAAACTTATGGAAAGAAACACTACGCTGAATGTATCAACTTAAGTGAACAGAATAAACAGGAGATTTTCTAATCAAGTTTGAGCCTAATATCTTAAGTGCTTAGTTACTTTTTTTTATTATTTTCATTTGTGAGCAAGGAATGGCATTTCTATTGACCTATATTAAGCAAAAAGTCTTAGCATGCATGATCCAAGTAAATAATGAGGGGTAGATCATAAAACACCCCTGGCAATATCAATGAACAATATTAGTTTTGATGCATATTACTGAGATAAAGGCTAGTGCTTAAAAAGAAAACATTATAGTGACACTGAGACCTAAAACTAAATTCTTTTTTAACTTAGCACTCACAATGCTAAGTAAATAGAGAAATGAAAAGATAAAATTTTAAGAACACAGCCTGCCATTGGATAGAAGTGAATCTAGACTATCTTGGTTATCAGGTAACCTCACTGTCTTAAAACTACTAACTTGTTAGGAAAATCTACATACTCTCCTAGTGACCCTTGCCAGTGATTCAGTTTCTCAAGAATTATGGCTTTTGGTTTTATCCTGCCATCTCTGATATCCTTCATGAACATTCAGAAGAGCCAATAAGTGCAGCTAAAAATAACAAAAGATACGATTCCTGTGGACACTCCGTGTGTTTCCTTTCCTTGTTAGTACAACAGTTCCCAGTTGCTAGAATAAATCAATGTAGATGTGCCTTTAGAAAATTTCTAAAGTCTATATTCCTCTAGTCATTTTTATCATCTTCTTAGTTTAGGGTATCTGTGAATTATGGCACAGGGAGTACAGGTTTAGGGAAGATACAGTCTGTGCTTAAATCCATGAATGCTTATTTTGTAATCGTCTTATCTGGGGAAAATTGCCAACTTTTATTCTCTCAGCTCATCTGCAAAGCCAGAATAATGCCGAGGTTGGAGTTCGCTGCTCAAAAGCTGACCTTGCCGCTGCGGCCCTTTAGTTGGACTTTTTTTCCCATTCATTTAGATGCTGGCATATGTTAAAAGTCATTTTTAAATATCCTTATATATTATTTAAAATAGTTTATATTTCTTTGACCATTTGGGCTATGTGAGGCATTTTATATTATATTTATCCATGCGTGCACTCAAATGCCACATATATGCATATATATGTGCAGTTTGTTTTGCTTTTTTGGTATTATATGTAATAAAGAGCATATTTTTTATCACTTTAAACATTATTTTTATTTCTTATTTTATGGGTTGCTTATTCCCAAATGTTCTTTTTCTTTTTTCTTTAATTTAGGTTTTAGTCTTTTTATAATATAATTCAAGATTTTTTTATACGTTAAAATCAATCCCATACATTTTTTTTTAAATCCACATAGCAAATCTGCTACATGGCATAAAGCGAGTTAAAGTATTTTAACCTATGAGAAAAATGGGAAAATTTTTTACTAAAATTCCAAAAGTTTATTTTCTTTCTCACTACAATTTCTATAGTATTCTATAGTTAAGATGCCCAGAATTCCCTTATGTGAATTCTAATAATAGTAAATAAACAGAAATAGCAAGAAAAGATGGTTGATGTACTTAAACCCAAATTTGAAATTAGTGCTATTTATTACCCAAAGAAAACAGTTGAACGTCAGTTTTCTTGTAACTGATGTCATATATATATATATATTTCAGTTTTAGCAAAAAATATTTTAATGAGATGCGAATCAGAAAAAAATTTTAATCATTGGTACTTCAAATAAAAATTCATTTGCAGAGCTTTTCTAGAGGTGAGAGATAAGGTAATAAAAATCTTGGTGTATTAAACATTTTCTGTATACTATTTAATATTTTGTGAAAACATCCTAGGATGCGCTGAAGGAAAATGTGCCATTTTAGGCAAAAGAGTTCTGCATATTTTTCAGAGTATTTCTATCTACTGGGCACTGTGGTCATAATAGGCAAAATACTTGATGCTGCTATAAATAATAGAATTTTTACAAGTTAATATAGCTAATCTAGGTCATTCTGCTCAATATTAAGCAATGTAAGGCTGGGGTATTCCTTCTATACCGAGTCTCATTGAACTAAATGGTGCAGTCATAAGACATTCTTTATTTATTTAATTTCAAATGTAAATAATCCACATAACCAATTTTACTACACAATAAAAATGTTTTAATACAGCACTGAAAACTCAAATATGCTTTAACAATTTATTTTTAAATTATCCCAAATTGAGGGCATGCAGAAAAGAGCAAGTTTTAAGGTGACACGACTTAAAATAGCTATAGCATGACACCATTTTTTAAATAATGAAAGATGTAGTTTAGAAGACATAGTGAGTAAATCAATCATAAGGCATTTAATTGATACTAACGATACAGCCTGAGCATGCTGTGAGCATTCAGCCCTTAAATCCATTCTTTACTAGAAGCCACCAGCAGGCAGACGCCACCCTGCTGGATATCCAATCCTTGGCCAATGCTGCTTTCAAACACACTGAGAAATTAAAAGCTTTACTGATTGGATTACCAAAATTTAAAATGTCCAAAATTAATTACAAAATGGAACTATTTCAGAAATCTACAGTTTTCTTGACTACAAAACTAAGAAAAGTAAAATACTTCAAAATATTAGGCCATTGAAAATGGTTCTCAAACTGTACACATATAATGCCACAATTCTTGTCATTTCTATGTTAGCTTTGAGTCTTTTTCACAAAGGACAAAAACAATAATATTTTTACTTTTTCATTGCTTTATTCAAAACTATTCAAGAGTTTTCACATAACTGCTTTCACCTATGACACAAAAGCAAGAGGTAAGAGGAAATAACAGTAGAAAAACCCTCATTGGCCTACATTAATGAATAGATTAGACAGCTCTGAGCTACTTGATCACTGAGTTGTTCCATCCTTATCCTTGCGAATCTTACATGAGAATGTATTTTACTGTTTCAGTAGTGAATAACTTTGAAAGTTCAAATTGACATTATTACCTTTTTATTGTAGGTTTCTTCTTTATTTATTCACCAATGTCTATGTCAGGGGTCCTCAAACTTTTTAAACAGGGGACCAGTTCACTGTCCCTCAGACCGTTGGAGGGCTGGACTGTGGGCCTGGGACAAGTCGGCTGCTAAGCAAGGCAGGCAACAGGGGCAAAAACACCCAGCAGGCCAGATAAATGTCCTCAGCGGGCAGCATGTGGCCCACAGGCTGTAGTTTGAGGACCCCTAGTCTATGTAGTATATTTCATTAAATACTGAAAACTATACAGCTTCATTCAAATGTATATGTATTTATATTATTATTTCAAAATATTAAGGGAATGCAAGTGTTTTGTTACATGGATGCACTGGGTAATGCTAAAGTCAGGTTTATAAGGTGCCTGCCACCAGGACATTGTTCACTGTACCTGGACATCATCACGTAAATCTCTAGTGAATCTTTAAGGTGCATAACTCATGAGTAAGGAAGAGCAATCTAAAGTAGGCACACTTGCTTTGGCTTATCTACAAAGTTTGGGAACCAGCAATGTACAGTCCCAAGATCATGCAAAGTGCCCTCTGGTGTGAGCTCTGTGCAGCATTAGACTTCTGCTCATCATTAAGTGGTATCAACCCCGTGCATTTTACCCTAGATCAGCGGTCTCAACTGTATGAAAGGGCCGCGACCTTAGGAAGGTTGAGAACCACTGCCCTAGATAATCTCAAGTTCCATCACTCTCATCAATAGCTTCCCTGGCCCAGAGGAAAGACAAATCATAGGAAGCAATATCTACTGTGTGGTTACTATGTGCTAAATATGCTACTGTGCTCTTTATTTCTACAATTACAATTATGTATAGTGATTCCATGAGACTACTTGACAGATGAGGAAATTGAAAAGTAAAGTGGATAAGTTATTTTTCTCAGATTGCCCAACTTTTAAGAGGCAGTAAAGAAAATAAAAACCAAAGCGGCTGTAATCCCTGAGTCCTGGCTTTCCACCTGTTTTTCCCTTTTTCTGACGGATTCTAAACATCTACGTTAGTGACTAAACATGCCTTCAAAGGTAAAAATAACCACATTTCATCCCTTGTATGCTGCAATTAACTTGGGGCTTTTCAAAAAATATGAGCGAGTAGACTGTGCCGATTAAAATCCATTGTTTTACCAAAGATAATTCCAAGAAAATGTTTCAAAATTGTAATTACAAAGCTTGGTAGGCTTCCCAAAAGGCAATGCATGTCAAAAATAAATAAAATAAAACCTCCAGAGACCACTTGAATATCAACCTCTTTCAGATATTTCACAGGCCCAGGTGTCTTTTCATAGCAAAATGGCGTACACCCCCAGAAATCAAACTGCCATGTAAATCAAAAATATACTTAACCTCAAGTTTCTTCTTTTACTTTTTGCTTCTCAGTTTGCACCAGACTACATTTACTGCCAAAAATTAAACTTGAGATATTATACTGGTAATAAAAATGTCATGTAGGATTTGCTTATGTGCTTTTAAATGATATTAAAAATGAGTTGTAAACTGGACTGCATAAAAGAAAAATGTGTGTAGTTATTGATCTTCCTTAAAGGAGAATGTTTGCTGTCGCTGTGGTAGGAAAGATCTCCACAGGAATGTCAACAGCTCATTCACGTTCAAACTTCAAGACGAAGTAGTCTATATTTGACAGAGTTGAAACACTCCATGATTTCTCATCTGGAATTCTACAGAATAATAATGCAAGGACCATTACAAATAATTAAATATATCTTTGACCTTGAATTTTAGATCAAACATACATAATGAAAGTGAAGACTAGGGTTGACTATAGATCTGAAAAGTGCAGTGAGTAAGGTGAAATATTATAGAGAACACAATGGCCAAATCTGTGCTTTCTTCAAGTGTCACAATATTGTGAAAAAAAGGTAAACCTCAGAAATCATCTCAATTTTTCAATTCTTTTGCCTAGGTTGACATAACCAAAGATGTCTTGGTCAATACCATATAGTTTACAAAAGCATAACAGTGGACATATAACAATTAATTAAAACATGAATTTTTCCCTGATACCAGTTAAGAAAGTGGTTTGCATGTGATCGATTACTCATAGATTTTTTTTTCACCATTTCATTGTATGTAAATCATCATAATCTTTCGCTCTAAGAAACGATGATGCTAAGAACATGTGAAGGAAAAATATTTTTTAAAAAATGTGTCTGATTTCAAATAGAGAGGCAAAATATGTGTTCTCAACAAGTAGTATAAATCCAAAATAATTTTCATAAGAATAGTACAAGTTCCTGATTTTATTGCTATACCTTTGAGTAAATTATGCTGTTACACATGCCAGTTCGGAGATTGTTTGAATTATATATTCTTATTTGGATCATTTTCATTTTTAAAAAGCTGTATTAAAAAGTGTGTTTAGAAATATTTATGTTTATGAGTTTACTCTAAAGGCATACTTCAGAGGTATTGTGGGTTCTATTTGTGACCATCAAAATAAAGAAATACCACAACAAAGAAGGTCACAAAATTATATGCAGTGGTTTTCCACTGCATATAAAAGTTATGCTCATACAGTTCAGTAGTCTATTAAGTGTGCAATAGCATTATGTCTAAAAACAATGTAACACCTTAAGAAATAATTTATTGCTAAATGTAAGAAATAATTTATTGCTAAAAACATTCTAATGATTATCTGAGCCTTCAGTGAGTCATACTTTTTTTTTTTTTACTAGAAGTCTTGCCTTCATTTTAATGTCTGCTAAGTAATCAGGATGGCGGTTGCTGAAGGTTGAGGTGGTTGTGGCAATTTCTTAAAATAAGATAACAATGAAATTGGCAGCATCAATTGACTTCCTTTCAGGAAAGATTTCTCTGTAGCATATGATGTTGTTTGATAGCATTTTACCCACAGCAGAATGTTTTTCAAAATTAAAGACAACAATCTCAAATCCTGCTGCTGCTTTATCAAGTAAGTTTTTGTAATATAGCAAGTTTAGTTAATTAACATGCTAATTTAGAAAATAAAGTACAAGAACATATTCAGTGGTTGAAACTAATTAAAATCATTATTTGGCTCTGTAAAAAGTAAATGTACTCTTTATAAGATTATTTCATTGATATTTTTATTTGAGTGACTGAGTTGACTTTTTGTATATATTATGCTATAATCAAGCATAATATATTATTAAGGTGTCCCTTCTGACTCAGATCAGCATGTCACATTCAAATTCTTACATTATTAATATTTATTATAATTGGTAGATTAAGCTAAACTTGCTCTTTCTTCCTGATGACAAATGTTCGAATTTAGCCAGCCTTCCCAAAAGTTTGGAAGGACTGTGCATTTGTTTGATTTTTCACACTAACTCGAAAGAAGTAAATTAGTACATTAAATTGAAATCAGAAAGTAACACAAAAATATATTTGAAGATTTTGATTGTCAGTAAAAAATATTAAATGATTATGTTTTAACTATTTATGTCACTTGAATCAGGTTTAGCAAATATATAATTGTCCAATGGTTTTCACTGTAGGAGACTGTAGCAGACATAAGAAATTTGTAATTAAAATGAATAAGATATTTCCTTTTGCTCTTTTGTGTGGCTTCTGCTTCAGCTAGGTGAATTCAGGTGAAGCCTTTGTAATCACAGGAATTGATAAAATACCCTACAGATAATAAATGCTCCAAAAAATAAATTGCATTGACTTGGTACACATCTCTACTATTCCCTAGTGAAAAGAGCAGCTTATATGGAACATTTCAGGTTATTGATTAAAATTATTATTTATATTAATGCATTTTAAAGAAGTGACTTAGCATCTTCCAAATACATAATATTAACCAACATGTGCTCTAGATTTTGATGAAAACTATGAAGTTCATATCTCCTCTGAGGAAAAAATACTATGATGGGATAGAACAAAAAAAGAGAAACCAATCCTGGGAAAAAAATACAAAATCCTGCAATATTTAATATATGTATATTTTCTTATGCCTACCCTAGCAGTATAGTAAGGAAAATAGAAGCCAGCTAGAGGAGGAAGTGTGGTTAAACAAGGATAATGTAGCAGTAAGTCTGGGTTTATCCTTCAGAGGGCACATATCAACAGTTGAAAGGATCACATACCAGGAAAAAAAAAGGTACAAACTGAGTGCAAAAACAGAAGAATATCTCGTCAGAATTCCCTCTGTAAAGCCATTATTCCTAATGAATAACATGCTCAGGAGCTGAATTAGGAAAATAAACAAAAAAACAAATTCATCCTTCAGAAGTATATCTGAATGATTTAGTCTTGAATTAGAACTGAATGGAAGAAAAAAATTAAAAAGAAAAAAATCTTTCCTAACCATAAGCTCCTATCATGCAATCTCGTTTCTAGAAAATAGATAAGTTGCCTCAAAAGCATGAAAAAAAATTTTAGTCAAATGTAACCCCATGTAGATTTGTCTCTAGGAATTTGGAGAAAACGAATACAAATGCTCTGGGTATTAATTCAACTTTTTACATGGCTGAGTAGTACTCCATGGCATACTTTGGAAGAAGATATTTTAAAAGAAGCCTTCAAATTCCTCATATTGATAAAATTCCAGCTAGCAGCCCCCATTCAAAATAATAATATAATTCAAATTAAGAATTATATAACTGCAGATAAGCACCAACAAAAGTCACACTAAAGAATCAGATTTCCAAGCTGCAGATAAAGGAATCACCATATAAAAATATAAAATAAACTTATTAATATGTAAAGAAGTAAAAAAAAGAGACTAAAGTTATGATGAATAATATCACATCAAAATTCTCCTGAAAAACGGGTGGCACCTGTGGCTCAAAGGAGTAGGGCACAGGCCCCATATGCAAACCCAGCCCCGGCCAAAAACTGCAAAAAAAAAAAAAAAAAAATTAAAAACTGGCACCAATGAAACCTATAAAAATGAGAAATATATTACATATATAAAACTATCAATACTGTTAATACTCAAATGAAAATTTTAAAATGCTTCTATTGTTAAAAAGTCCTGTTTTAATAACTTAAGCCCTAAGTTAAAAGTATTTCAAGACAGCTGAAGAAATAATCAGTGAAGGGAAAGATAGTTTTACATCTAATGATTCAGAAAGACAAAGAGCTAAAACTGCAAACAGGGAGGAAGCAGTGAATCTGCCCAAACTCTGTCTAATTGTACTTTAAGGAACGGAGAATCAGATGAGGGAAATGCCATAATCAATAAGATAATAAGTAACATTTCAAATTTTAGACACAATAATATTGCTCAGATATAGAAAATTCAAGTTCCAAGCAGATACAGAAAAATATAATAAACTGCTTGATAAAATAGCAGAAAAGAAAAAACAACCAATAAAACAAGATACCAAGAGGTCTGTAAAGCGATCAAAGAGCAAAATAAGTTGCCTTACAAGGGAATGACAGTCAAACAGATAGTTTATTTTTCAGTAGCAAAAAAAAAAAGGAAGCTAGAGAGTGAAATATCTTCATAGTGATAAGAAAAAGAAAATGTACCAAAGTATAATTTTCATGTTGTGACTTTGTTTTCTTCTTTTTTAAGTTTGTTTGTTTGTTGCATTTTTTTTTTTTTTGGCAGTTTTTGGCGGGACTGGGTTTGAACCCACCCCCTCCAGCATATGGGGCTGGTGCCCTACTCCTTTGAGCCATAGGTGCTGCCCCTTTTTTAAGTTTTTTAATTAAAATTAATTCTCAGTTTTGATGTAGTAAAAATATTCTATATATTTTCCTTTATGGAGTATTTTTATGTCTTATTTTAAAACAAGCTTTCTTTATCCAAAGAAGATAGTCTCATATATTTTATATTTTCTACTAAATAATTTTTTTTAAAATCATGTCACAAACTTAAAAAGATTTTGCAACACACTTCCTAGGAAGGATTATATTTGGAATATAATATAACAGAAACCAGGAAAAAGACATAAAGAGGTATTTCACACAAGGGCTTTAAAATTAGTGGCAATGATTATATTTAAGCTGAACAGTACGGATATTGATTTTTTTCTACTCTTTAATGGCACATACAAATATTTTCCTGCCTATGATAATACTCACAAAAATATCTATGGTAATAAATAATGTGAGATCTCTATAAGGTAAAGTATAATTAATGTCAAGATAACTGTCACAGGCATTTCAAGGGAAGAAAGTATACAACTTGGAAGGGTTGTCGCTTTTAGGAACAGAGGTTTATATGGGTAAATTCTTAAAAGGAGGAAAGAAGAAATGGAGGAAAGAAGGAAGGAAAGAAGGGAGGGAGTGTGGGGGAGAAGATAGAAAAGAGAGATAGTGGTACACATAGGAAAAGCTAGTATTAAAGAGTTAGTAAATTTAAGTAAATCAACGTATAGCTCTACCAACTTTTTTCTTTTTGTTACTAACTAGGTCTTTTAAAAACAGTTTGGACTGCACCTTGCATTATGTCAAATGACTCATTTCAGGCTTACCTAACGAGGATTGCTTTTGTACAGTTTTATCTTCTCCTCCCAGAAATGATCACTCTTGAATGGCATGGTTACCTCACTTAGTGCCCTGTGAGAGCTTTGGCAGGTGGGCAATATTTCACAAGCAGTTCAGTTTGTATACTCTGATCATCACTGAACAAAAACAAATCCATTCAGAAGAACAGCACTAGAGGGACTGGAGTCTGCAAAGGACAGAATCATTCTCAAAGATGGAGTGGCCCAAAAGTTTGTGTTCCTTCAGTGTCCAGAATGGAAGCAGTTTCATAAAGGACAGAAGAAGAACACACCGAGGAATGAGCTGAGGAAGAGGTAAACTGTGTTACATATGCCTATTCGAGAATTGTGATTAAACTTTGACCATATATTATTTTACTATAATTTCCTAGAAAATAGATGTCTTTACTGGGGTTACCTGTATACTGCAAGACACTTTATAATTAGAAGTTAATTTTTTTGTTTGTTTGAGATTCACTGACAGTACAAAGAACCAGGTTACCTTGATTGCATTTGTTAAGTAAATTCCTTCTTACAATTGTGTCCCCCCCTCAAGCAGTGACCCCTTATTCCCCTCCTTCCTTCTCTCTCCCCATACCCCCATTCCCCTACTCTCCACCATGTCATCAATTGTCCTCATATCAGAATTGAGTACATGGGATTCTTGCTTCTCTGTTGTTATGATGCTTTACTAAAAAGAATGTACTCTATCTTCAAGTCTTCATCTTTTTTAATGGCTGAGTATTAGTCCATGATACACACACACACACACACACACATATATATACATATGTGATATATATATATATATATCTCACAGTTTGTTAATCCAGTCCTGGTTGGTGGGCATTTAGGTTCTTCCACATTTGGAAGATGCTAAATTGAGCTATAATAAATATCTAGTGCAAATATCCTTATGATAAAAGGATTTCTTTTTTTTCCTGGATAGAAGTAAAGGGATTGTAGGATCAAATGGAGATCTAATTTGAGTTCTTTGAGGATTCTCCATACTTCCTTTCAAAGGTTATGTTAGTTTACAGTGTCACCACCAGTGTAAAAGTATTCCCTTTTCTCCATATCAATGCCAGAATCTGCAGCTTTGAGATTTTGTAATGTGGGCCATTCTCACTGGGGTTGGATGATATCTCAGGGTGGTTTTGATTTGCATTTCTCTAATAACTAGGGATGATGAGTACTTCTGCATATGTTTGTTAGCCACACATTTTTGTCTTCTTTAGAGAAGGTTCTATTCATCTCTTTTTCCCAGTGGTGTAAGAGATTGTTGGGTCATTTTGTTGACTAGTTTGAATTCTCTGTAGATCCAAGTTATCAAGATTTCATCAATTCATAATATACAAATATCTGTTCCTATTCTGATGGTTGTCTATTTGCTTTAATTGTTGTTTCCTTAGCTGTACACAACCTATTCAATTTAATTAAGTCCCATTTGTTTATTTTTGTTGTTGCCGCAATTGCCACTGAAGCCTTCTTCATAAAGTCCTTCCCCAGGCTGAGAACTTCAAGTGTTTTCCCCACACTTTCTTTGAGAATTTTCATTGTTTCATGCCTTAGATTTAAATCTTTTATCAATCTTGAATCAATTTTTGTAAGTAGAGAAAGATGTGGGTCCTCTTAAATATCTAACCACAAAACTCTTGGAAGTGATCAAAAAATACAGCAATATTTCACAATATAAAATCAATGTCTACAAATCAGTAGCCTTTGTATATGCCAATAAACAGCCAAGATAAGAAGCTAATCAAGGACACAATTCCCTGCACAGTAGCTTTAAAGCAAATGAAATATCTAGGAATATACCTAACAAAAGAGGTGAAGTACCTCTATAAAGAAAATTACAAAATCCTAAGAAAAGAAATAGCAGAAGGTATTAACAAATGGAAGAACAAACCAAACTCTTGACTGGGAAGAATCAACAGTGTTAAAATGTCTGTATTTCCCAAAGCAATCTACAGATTCAATGTCATCCCTATTAAAATACCAACATCAGCCCAGGACGAAGGAGAGAAGTGAAGGGGCATGGGAGGGAAGGGGGATAGAGGAAGGGTAAATGGTGGGACCACACCTATGGAGCATATTATAAGAGTACAACCTGTTCAAATCTATCAAGTATAGAACATAAATTTCTTAACACAATAATTAAGTAGATGAGGTGAAAGCTATATTAATTAGTTTGATATAAGCATTCCAAATTGTATAAGAATTCAACACATTATACCCCACAAATGCATAAATATATTTGTAATTTATGTATATATGACTTAATAAAAGGAAAAAAATGCTATCCTCTATAAAAAAATACCAACATCATACTTTCAAGACTTGGAAAAAAATAATTCTTTGTTTTATATAGAACCAGAAAAAAAACCCGTATAGACAAGGCAATTCTTAATAATAAAAACAAACCTGGGGGCACCAGCGTATAAGACTTTAGGCTGTGTTACAAGGCCATCGTGATCAAAACAGCATGGTATTGGCACAAAAATAGAATTATAGACATCTGGAACCAAATAGAAAACCATGAGAGGAAACTAACATCTTATAGCCACCTAATCTTTGATAAACCAAACAAGAACATACACTGACTGGGTAGAAAGAATCTCTATTCGATAAATGGTGCTGGGAGAACTGGAGAATTTAAATTATTAACAATTAGATTGCCATAAAATCAATATAGGATAATTTGATTCTTCTTATAGTCAAAATAATCAATAGTCATTTCAGTAGGGCATTATTTACTTGGCTTGAAAAATAGCCACACAATTGACTTAGAGGGCAATACTGTGGAACACCAGTTGCAAAGGGAACAATAAATGTGTCTAACAACACTTCCTCCCAGCTCCATGGGTAATACTACTCTGCCACAAAACTGTCACGGACGCAAAACCTCTGCCATGTCTCTGGCTCCTTCAAATTTCTAGCTGGAGCAGGAAAGAGGTGTTTTTTCCAAATGAAGGCTTGCCTTAGTATAGCTTTTGTTCTGATGAGATATGATGACTGCTTTCAAGTTGAGCTTTTGGCCCTAATAAAATTAGTTAAATTGACTATCTACTTAGGCTCGAAAATCACATGTATCACGTCAACCCAAAGATGCATTATCTAGTTTGGGATCTTGCCAAAAGGTCAGAAAAGTCCCAATCATTTTTGACAAAAATCTGCACCGAAAAAGCATTATTTGTAGGACCTGCATGTATTAAGGAGGTTAAAACTAGTTGCCCAGAAAACAGTTCCATAAAGACTCATAAATGTCCTTTGGTCCTGATTTGCCTTTCTTGCCAGTCAATACATTTTACAGATTTTTTTTGTTTGTTTTGAATTTCATTATAGACTAAGGGAAAAATTACAGCCTATAATTTCCATTAAAAGAAAAAATACACATAATTAATTTAAAACTTTATTCTATGTAGATGTTTTATTCCTAAACCATAGTATCCACAAGTAAATGCAAATCTTAATGATGGGGAAATATACATCAGATGTATTTTTGAAAGTGCCAGTGTCTTTTTCTCCTCTCCTTCTTGTGATGATCTCTTCCCTTTATCCCAAATCATTCTTTTTATCAAAAGCATAGATCACAATATGGATGAGTGTTAAGATTCAAAGAAAAGATATGCTTTAGCACATTACTGAAGAAGACCCACTTCCCAATTTTATTAACAGCAAGTTGGAATAGTCATCTGTTCTCTTCAGTATTCACTACCTTGACTGACAACACTTGTTTTTATCCAATTCAAAACTTTTTTTATGGGTTGGAAGTTACAGAAAAAAAAAACAAAAAAGAAAGAAAGACAGCATGAATTTTATGTTTTGCAATATTAACACTAAGTTCTTCTTAATAGGAAATACTACCATAATATTACTTAGAACTTGGAGTTAAAATTTAAAAATTAATATATGAAGGCCCAGAGTGGTGGCTCATACCTATAATACTTTGAGGCCGAGATAGGTAGATTGCCTGAGCTCAGGAGTTTGAGACCATCCTGAGCAAGAATAACATCCTGTCTCTACTAAAATGGAAAAATTAGCTGGGGGTAGTGGTGGTTCCCTGTAGTCCCAGCTACTTGGGAGGCTGAGGCAAGAGAATCACTTGAGCCCAAGAGTTTAAGGTTGCTGTCAGCTATGATGCTACAGCACTCAACCAAAGTCAACGAAGTGAGACTTTTTTCCCAAAAAAAAAAATTAATATATGAAATTTATGAAAAATAATGTAAGATGAAAACTAATGATTCTAAAATGATACACTCATTCTGGTTTTGTTTTTCTTTTAGTCAGATACAGGGAACATGATACATGTAAAAATGAAGAAAAGATGTACTAATATACGGGAACTGAATTCAGACATTTTTTTCCACTGCAGTGCCAATTTCTCCACTATAAAAAAAGGTCCTGGTATTCATGACAATTTAAAGGGAAGGAAAGGAAATGTCTGTGAAGGATTTTAATGAATTCTTTTTTTTTTTCCTTATTGTTGGGGATTCATTGAGGGTACAAAGAACCAGTTTACATTGATTAGAACTGTTATATAACGACCCTTTTATGCTGTGACCCACCCCCAAAAGGTGTACCACACCCATGACACCCCCCTCCCCTTCTCTTTCTCTGCTCTCCCCATTTTCTACCCCCCACGGTGTACTAGGTCATTAATTGTCCTCATATCAGAATTGAGTACATAGGAGTCTTGCTTCTCCATTCTGTGATACTTTACTCAGAAGAATGTGTTCTAATTCTGTCCAGGTTAATACAAAAGATATAAAGTCTCCATCTTTTTTAGTGGCTAAATAGTATTCCACAGTATACATATACCACAGCTTGTTAATCCATTCCTGGGTTGGTGGGCATTTAGGTTGTTTCCACATTTTGGCAATTATAAATTGAGCTACAGTAAATAGTCTAGTGCAAGTGTCCTTATGGTAAAAGGTTTTTTTGTTTTTTTTTCCTTTTGGGTAGATGCCCAGTTCTTTGAGAATTCTCCATACTTCCTTCCAAAAAGGTTGTATTAGTTTTCAGTCCCCCCAGCAGTTTAAAAGTATTCCCTTCTCTCCACATCCAGGCCAGCATCTGCAGTTTTGAGATTTTTGTGATATGGGCCATTCTTGTTGGGGTTGAATGATATCTCAGGGTGTTCTTGATTTGCATTTCTGTAATAATTAGGGATGATGAACCCTTTTTCATATGTTTGTTAGCCATTTGTCTGTCTTCTTTAGAGAAGATTCTATTCATCTCTCTTACCCAGCGATATAAGGGATTGTTGGGTCTTGTTTTGTTGATTAATTTGAGTTCTCTGTAGATCCTAGTTATCAAGACATTGTCTGAAATCAAAATATGCATACATCTTTCCCCAATGTGTAGGGTTGTCTATTTGCTTTGATTATCTCATTAGCTGTACAGAAGCTATTTAGATTAATTCCAGAAGATATTAACAAATGGAAGAACATACCAGGCTCTTGGCTAGGAAGAATCAACAGTGTTAAAATGTCTATACTTCCCAAAACAATCTACAGATTCAATGTCTGCCCCTATTAAAATACCAACATCATACTTTCAAGACTTAAAAAAAATAATTCTGTGCTTTCTATGGAACCAGAAAAAAACCTGTATAGCCAAGGCAATTTTTAGTAATAAAAATAAAGCTGGGGCATCAGCATACCAGACTTTAGGCTGTACTACATGGCTATAGTGATCAAAACAGCCTGGTATTGGCACAAAAATAGAGACATAGACATCTGGAACCTAATAGAAAACCAGGAGGTGAAGCTAATATCTTACAGCCACCTAATCTTTGATAAACCAAACAAAAAACATACACAGGGGGAAAGAATCCCTATTCAATAAATGGTGCTGGGAGAACTTAATATCCATGTGTAAAAGACCGAAACTGGACTTGCCCCTTTCTCCACTCACAAAAATTGCTTCAAGATGGATAAAAAGTTTCAATCTAAGGCACAAAACTATAAAAATTCTCAAAGAAAGTGTGGGGAAAACACTGGAAGCTGCAGTCCAGTGCAGCTGGGGAAGGACTGTATGAGGAAGACTTCCATGGATTTTAATGAATTCTTAATAACATGAACTTAGCTCAAAACTCTCTGCTCACTTTAACCTGATTTTAAAAGTTTTCCTAGAATGTGAGCATTTCCTTAGTATAAATGATAATAATAATACGATTCATAATTCTCTTCCAGACAGAAATCTGACATGGCAGTTTTTAGCCCAGAGTGACTTACCTGATTTATAATATCTAGTATGTGGTGGATATAATGAAAATCTTTTTTTGGTTCTTTTTTTTTGTATTTAAAAAACTCAATTTTACTCAAAGGTTATAATAAGACACTGAAATTTTGGTAGTAAAATGTATTTCCAGGCTATTGTTTTATGTTCCTGACCTGCATGTATAAAGTTTATTATGATACAGTTTTCAACGTCATTATTTCTTGTATATCTGTACTTATTTTTCTGAAGTGAGTTAATGTCTCTCTCTCTCTCTCCCTCCTCCTTTCTTTCTCTCTTTTCCATATTCCCTTGCACGTGCATAAACATGCACACCCCTACACACACAAATGCCCTGTCACAGTAAATAATTTCATGGCTTTAGAGAAATAGATTATCAAAAGGAGGAAAGATAAGTCAAACTGTGGTCTTATGAGCTTGTTCGGATCCTTTAGGTACTATTATTATGTGGTGACTGAAGGTACATCTATTACACTCTTTGCAATGTCTGAAATTTTAATTTTCCGCTATGAAGCATCTAAGACCTGTCTAGGATAGTCGGAAATGTGTTTCTAATTGCTTTTTCCATGCAAAAAAGATAGACTAGATTACCAACAACAGGACTATTAATCATCCATCTAAGTGCAGCTTCTTTTCTGCATGCAATATTTATAAGTGTTTATATACTCGTAGCTAATGCTAACAATCAATGACTACTTGATGAGCCAGCCTATATAATTGTCAAATGCCTGAAACTCACCAAAAGATTAAGTTTATTCTTGGCTTCTGTTCCAGAGTGTATTCGTGATTAAAAAAAGAGAGAGAGAAGAAAGAAAAGACATCTTTCAGAAGTTACTATTAGAAATGAAAAAATCTAGCTGCATCTTTCTTGTGGGTAGTTGTAGATCTTTTCTTACTGTGATCTATTTTCTTATTTAAAATATGATAAAATAAGAAAAGATGATTTTTCCTTCCTCTGTATTTGTGAAAGACATTTTAATGTAAGGTTTCTGTGATGCTAGAATTCAAAAGCAAAATCCTATTACTTGAATAGTTTAAGTACTTGTAGACATTAGAAGAGTTAAGCTGAGTCCTCATCATTCTTTAAATATGGTCTATTTGCATGTCTTTTGATATTTTGGTTTTTTGGTTATTTTCTTTTTTTATTTTATTTTTCAGGGGGTTTTTTTGGTTTTTTTTTTTTTTTGCCCGGGGCTGGGTTTGAACCCGCCGCCTCTGGCATATGGGGCCGGTGCTCTACTCCTTTGAGCCACAGTTGCCACCCCTTAGTTATTTTCTTATTTTATTTTTGTTTTACTTATTTATTTTTGCAGTTTTTGGCCACAGCTGGATTTGAACCCGCCACCTTTGGCATATGGGGCCAGCACCTTGCTCCTTTGAGCCACAGGTGCTACCCATTATTTTCTTATTTTTATTAAGAAAACTACATATTTTAGTACTTATCTAAAAGTACTAAAACTACACATTTTTAGTCCTAATCTGAAATTGCTTTGTTATCATGCTGAATTTTTTACTCTAAACATTTGTCTGCAGGATTCAAACCAAAAGTGAGTATTATATAAGAATATGTAAGATTATGTAAGTGATAAAAAGAAGAATCTAAGTTAAGGTCATTGATCTCAAAATTTATGTTTCTTTAGAGAAAAAAGACATTAATGGCAAATTAAATGTCAGTATGCAAATTCTGCATAAGTCGCATTGAGGAAGGGCAGTGGGAAGTTAGAAAATTATTAGAATATTATTACTAAACAATATAGTCAGAAGATAGGGTCTCAAAGGAGGTGGGACATAAATTGTGTCCAGAAGAGTTGATGGGATTTGAATGGGCCAAGAGAAGAGAAAAGCTCAAATGAGAGGGAAACTTTAAATAAAAGCTCATCTGTGAAAGTGCTTTGCACGCTCTGCAGGCAGATTAAAGAGGAAAACAAAGGGAGAGAAATATTTCTTTTGGAATCTCTGAAATAGTTGAAGATAACGTGGTAGACAGTGAGTAGATTTTGCGGAGACTCCAAATACAAGCTCTACACTTTGAAATTCATCTTATCTTATAAACAAATCCATTTAAAAATGACCCCTAAGAGGTGACAGACCAGAAGCACAATTTTACAAACATTTAACTAAACACAGTTGCAGGTAAAAAAGAAACAAAAAATAACTGTCCTGCAAGAAAATAGGTTACATCATCCTCTCAAAATTGCTGCCAAACCAGGTCTGTGTCAAGTCCTAAAATACTGGTGAACACTGGAAGTTGGTAAGGACTAGAGAATTCTGTTTTGCTTTTCCTCATCATGGCTGGAATTTAAAAATGAGGAAACATTGAAAGATGGAAAGCAGACAAAGCAGAGCTTGGAAGGGTTACTTATCACTTGAGGGCGCCTCTTACAGATTTCTGGTCTCCCAAATTGCCAGAACCTGCTTCTGACACATGTTTGTGTTATTTTTTATTTTTTACATTGAAGAATAATTTTTAATTAATTTACTTTGCTTCTAAAGCATTAGGAGCTACACAATTGTACATGTTATATGAAATAAGGTTATTTGAGTTATTGGATAAAGGCGTGTAATTGCCACTTTTCCCTCGACACCACACATAATTTCACAATGGCAGCATATGTTTTTGTTTTGCTTCATCTGGTTTTGAAATGACTGTTTTTATCTGAAATCAAACAAGTATAACCATTTTGTATCTCCTATGCATTGAGGGGGGTATTCCCTATCTTTGATGTCATTATATTTCCTTTATTAAGTCATTTGTACATAGATCATGAATACATTTATGACATTGTGGGATTCAACATGTTGATTATTTGTACAAATTGGAGTGCTTACATCCTACTAATTAACATAGCCTTTACCTCATTTACCCAATTACAGCATTAAGACATTTGTGTTCTACACCTGATAGATCCAACTTGTATTTACAATATGCTCCATAGGTGTGGTCTCCCTATTAACCCTCCCTCTATTGACCCACTTCCCTTTCTTTACCTCCCCCTCTCCTTCCCTCCTTCATCCTGGTCTATAATTGATATATCCTTCATATGAAAGTGTGAATGATTATAAATTGGTTTCATAATAGTACTGAGAACATTGGATATATTATTTTCCATTCTTGAGATACTTTACTAAGAAGAATATTTTCCAGCTCCATCCATGTAAACATCAAAGAGGTAAAGTCTCCATTTTTTAATGCTGCATAGTTTTCCCATGGTATCCATATACTATAATTTATTAATCCATTCATGGATCAGTGGGCTTCTTCCATGACTTGGAAATTATGAATTGAGGTGCAATGAACAATCTGGTGCAAATATCTTTGTTGCCAAATACAGAAAAAATCTCAAATAGCCAAGACATTACTCTGAAATAAAAACAAATTGGGAGGAATCATGTTTCCAAACTTCAGACTATACTATAAATCTATAGTGATCAAAACAGCATAGTATTAGCACAAAAATAGAGAGGTAGATGTATTGAATTGAAGACCAAGAGGTGAACTCAGACACTTATCATCATTTGATCTTTGATGAGCCTATCAAAAATATAAATTTGGGGAAAGATTCCCTATTTAACAAATGGTGCTGGGTGAATTGGCTGGTGACCTGTAGAAGACTGAAACTGGACCCACACCTTTCTCCTCTAACAAAAATTGTTTGTGTTATTTTTAAGACTTACTGCCATTCAAGATACTAGTTATGTATGTTGTCCTCAAAGTGGAAGCAAAGAAAATAGAATAACATCATAAGTGTGGCCATCTCGTTTATATCCCTTGGACACCATGTTGTTCTCTTTCCTTCTACTTATTGTCCACCATCATCTCTACCCACAAACTCTTTTTTCTTCTGTTTCTCATTTTGACACCAATGCTTTCTTTTTTGTCTATCTTCTCCTTTTTGCTGCTATGGAATGGCACAAGCAACCAAAACATAGTGAATCACTTACATTTGGTAGTCACTTAGGGATATACACATACTGATTTCTGAGAATTAATAAACGTTATGAGAATAAACAAAAAATGTGATCACTACAAAAGGCAAACAATGGCATCTCTTAAATAAAAAGTTCTCTGTTTCTTTCTTTCATACCATCTCTTCACAGGCTATTGCTATATTGTTTTTTAAGCATGCCCAGACACTAAGGATGGAGGTTTGAATTACTATCAGAGGGGTGGCACCGTTAGGGAGTTCTCTTGACAATATTTTCCCAAATGGAGCTGGCACTAGAATAGTTTTTGCGGCAGCCTTCACTTCACCACTTACCTACTATCAGGATATGAGGGGACAGAAGGAGAACTTCAACAGGGAGACATTCTACTTCCTGTATTTCCTGCACAAGACCCAGTGACCACACACTTCCAGTGAGTATCCTATTAGCTGTTACTATTTCTTCTAACTTATATTGGACCCCTAATTATGTATATTGTCTGAATGATAGCCAACTGGAAAAGAAAGATTTAAATACTTCTAATAAAGCACATACCATTACACATCACATGTGCTTAATATGTATGAATGTTTATATATATATTTTGATTTTTCTCCATGAAAGCACATTAGATGGCTATTTATACTGGGGGTATTTTCTGAAACATTTTGTTTCCTAAATACATCTGATAACACCATAGTATGGACCACTGTTTACACGTACGATAAAAAAATAACACTCAATTTAAATTCTGAGGAGGAGAAGTATGGTTCAATGCTGAAGAGAGACTCCAAAAATTCATTTTTCCATGCAAAATTTGAAGAGCTTGCCACAATTTTAAAAGTAACACATCCTTTAGCAGAAAGCTATACCCGCCAACTGAGAAAATCTCTTAAGTTTTTCAGCAAGAAAAATCTCCTCCAGTATTTATACATCTGTTCACTATTGTTGCCAGGTATGTGGCCTCACTGATGGATAATGGAAGTTAATTAAACCTAGCACATGTTATATTTACGATATTTTAGCAGTAGAGTTTAGTACAATTCTGCTGGTATTTCTCCTTCAAAAATATTTACAATTTCCATTTTGGAGGGCTGTTTAAGCATTAAAATCACACTCCAGTTCTCCAATTAAAGTGTAAAGGCATTATCACAGAAAGTTCTTGTTGCACAAATGACACATAAAGCATTTGTGGGGGGTGGGAGGGGAATAAACATGTCTCAAGCTCTCAAAGGCAATTAGGTCCATTAGTTGCAGTTCTCCTTTAAGAGGGAGAGAGTAATCTAATTGAATGGCTATAAGCTCTGCTTTATTAGGTTGATGCTTTGCATTTTAGCATAGTTGACATTTATGAAAGAAATCCATTGCTTGGAGAAATTTTAAAATGGCCAAAATAGACAATTTATCATCGTAATATGCCTTTACTGACTTTTTATATTATTTAACACATTGACTACCACACTAGAAAAAACATTTCCCCCCACTTGGGGCCCACACAGCTCCCAAGGTACACACAGTAAAGAAAAGTGTGAGTTACGTATGTTTCATGAGGCCCTGGGATAAAAACTAGCATGAGTTAAATACAAGTTACACGGTAGTCAATGTGTTTAACATTTTAAAAGGAATGCTATCTTAGTACTGAGCAACTTTAATGCATAGGTTTCTGCATAGCTAACAGAAGATTTTCACTAGCACTAAATAATTTCAGTAGGTAGTAAACAAATTTTAAAGTAGGGTATGACAAAACTAAGTTAAAGATTATCAAATGTCATATGAGAGGCTGATTTTAATACAAATAGTCTGTAAATTTTATAAGAATTATGAAAGTTGGAATATTCAGAAGGAAAGAAGAAAACATAACTGTTTTAATTTATCTTGTGTATTGTTAAGTTATTTGTGGAACCACTAATAAAATGATTTCTCAGTTTACTTTCAGGAGAGAGCTACAATTGATACTGTTGTCTATTATCTTAATATAATACCAATCTAATCTACACAATAGATCTGTCAATAAATTAGTGGCCTTAACTTCTTCAAACAATTGCCTGATATTTAATTGATACTATTTGGCCAGCAAAGGTCATATAATATTAGGAAGAAAAATAATCATGAACTCTGTTTATACATGGTATAAATGTTTGAAAAATAGTCATGACTGAAGAAAAGGCTTAAGATTTTGTTTAGGATTTTCATTCACTTTGAAAAAATTACAGACAGTATGCATTTTTTAAATAGTTTATAAAACTATCTTTCAACTTAGAATGTAATTTTAAAAGTCTAGAGAAAGGAGGAATAGAGTAAATTTTTTTCTAGTAAGGGTCTCCAATTCAGAACTTTCTTAACAAATTTCTGAAAAGTTATAAAATACCGGACAGAGCCTGTGGCTCAAGGAGTAGGGCACTGGCCCCATATACCGGGGGTGGTGGGTTAGAGTCTGGCCCTGGCCAAAAAGAAAAAAACTGCACAAAAAAAATTATAAAATACCATTGTCGTGAGCTGAATGGTGTCTCCTCAAAATACATATGCTGGAGTTCTAATCCTCACGGTGGTAGAATGTGATTGTACTTGAAAATAGGGCCTTTAAAGAGGGAGCTAAGGTTACATGAGCTCATTAGGGTGGGCCCTGCTTGACTGTAACTTGCCTCCTTGTAAGAAGTTAGAACAGAGGCACACACAGAGAAAAGATCATGTCAAGATACAAGAAGAAGATGCCGCAAACAAGCCAAGGTGAGAGGTCTTAGAAGACACAACTCTTATTAAAACCTTGTCCTTAAACTTCTAGCCTACACACTGTGAGAAAGTTCTGTTGTGTAAGGCTCCATCTGTGGTACTTTGTTAGCGGACGGATAGAATCATTAATGCTGCATGTTCAATTTTACTTGGCTGCATCCCTTCACTGTCTGGACACTAGACTAAGAAAACAGAACCATGTTCGTGAAATCCTTAATGAAGAATACACTCAAATTTCTGTGCAATATATAACCTGACAAAAATTAAAAAGAAAGAGAAAAAAGATCTATTTTACTCTGAAGAGATAATAGTCATTCGCTTAACCCCATCCACTTGTTAATTTTGTAATGTATTTGTACATTCCCTTCAGCATTGTGTGCGCTCAACAAAACCTTATCTATTAAATGATAAAAGCCAATGGAAATATGATCCTACATGGTAGTCAAAAGCTTCCTCAGAATCTTTTGAGTAGATTACACTTTTCTAAGTACATTAAGAAAAATGAAACAGTTGTTGAGATTATTAATTCTTTCTCTTGGCCTGAAAACTGTAGAATATGCTTGACAGAGTTAGTTAACTTTTGGTATAGTAAAAAAAAAATATCAATAATGTCTTATTCAATAATAGGAAATAATATTAAACAATAGTTATAAAATAATAGTATATTTATAGCAGCTACCATCTATTTATAGACGACTGTTTCAGACACTATGCAAAATACTTTAATATATTGTACTTAATTCTGTATAACTTTTTAAGGAAGACAGAACTCTTTCTATTGAAAAAGAATGAATCTGAGAGCTGGAGGGTAGAGTCCCATATCATGCTATGGTTAGGATAATAGGGCAGACTCCTTAACAATATTCAATCTGTCTTGTCCAATGACTGGTACATTCTTTATACTTTTTGATATTTTTATGATTTTCCACTTTGCTAGTGGAATAAAAATAGTCATTTTAAAACATCTGTATTATTGGTTAACTTAGCGTTGCTTATCTTTAGTTCATACGGTCAGAATTATGTGTTTGGAAGAGCTGTGCAGAGTTTTGTTTGTTGTCCCCAGCACTCATTCATCATCCTAATTGTATTTGGTATCCTTCTGAGAACAAGAATACCATCTCTCCTGCTGCCATTTCTAATGACTCAAACTTTTCTTCCAGATCTTTTTTCCCACTGTATAGCTTGGAAGACAAGAACTTAGGTAGCTGGATTTTCTTTCTGGGACTTCCTATCTTAAATTGTGTGAAAGAAGTATAAAATAAATGACTAGAATCCATTTATCTTCCATTAGGACATGTGAGCAAGACTCACAAGCTCTTCACATCACCAAAAGTTCCAGGAATAGCCTATATTCAGTTGTCTTCAAATTTGTTATTTAAGCTTCTCCGTGTGTGTGTGCGTCTGTATGTGCACACATGCAAGCTGTTTTTATTATTTTTGTTGTTGCAAAATTCATGTTATAATAGGTGGGTTCTCTTTTCCTCTTTCTCATAATGGCAAAAATCAGGAAAAACATAACAAATATATCAGGAACTCTGTGTGTGTGCATATATATGTACGTGTATGTGAGACAGAGAATGAAAGCAAGAAAAACAGCTTCCAACTCTTGACTGACTGAAGTCAGCTGATCAGTTCTATCCCATATCTTCTCTATTTCAAGTCAGGTGTTTATAAAGGACTTTCTTCCTGAACTTTCTTATGCATTTTTACAGTTTTAATACGGTTAGTTTAGAACAGGATATTATTTTGTCTAGCATGGTATTACCTCTCCCATTGATCCGTGTGAATTAATACATGGCTGATACAATCTTTATCTCCTTATAAGTTTGTCCAGATAGCATTTTTAGTATCATTTCATTGCCAGAGATACCAGAGGAGCCAAAGTAAGTACGGTACTAAAAGTCTGTGAGAATGTGTTCTACTGATGTCAGGGCACGGCAAATGTATTACTGCAATCTAAATTGGAGCTTGAAATTATTCTCATATAAGCCAAATATTGGACATAGTATTATAGAATGATTTTTCCAGTTCAGATATCCTGTGATTTTATTATGCTTCAGTGTATAATGAGACATAGATTCAAAGTCTGATCTAACAGTATAACACTTAATTCATGTTAAAATATATTCAAATAACTAACATATAAATATACTGTTCAGGGAAATTATTCATTAATCAAGCCATCTACTTTTTCTGTCTGTCCTAAAACTGAAAAATGTTTGAAGTGGTAGTTTTGCAATGACAATTATTTACTTCTGGAAAAAATTTTATTCTATTAAAACACATTAAAGTAACTTTTTCTAGATTATTATAAATTTCAAGTGACAAAATATATATATAAGAATGATTTACTTATTTAATTTATCTATGCTATTCAATTAACCAAAAATAATCATAAAGCATTTTATTCAACCAAATAGAAAAACTTAGTGGACTGGGTTGTCAACTGCAGTGATAATCCTGATGTTCATTCCCCCATCACCCAGCCAGCCACTATAAATATTATTAACTAGTCATTAAAGAAAGTAATGAGAAGGTAAACTCTGCTTTTTATTAGAGAGGGTTATTTTACTTTCTATAGTTGTGTGTATGTCCAGGCCATATACAAAACATATGTGGTATATTTCTCTATTAGGCAACATTCAAGTCAGATCAGATATCATTTCCCTTATGACTCTGCAAGGAGTAATAATGGTATATTTTCTGGCTCGGGTAGACTTTCCAAAATCCTGAGTGTGCTCCATCCCTGCTACTTGAAGACATATTCAGAAGCTGTCTCACATGTCCATTCAAATAGTCTTTACTGTCAAACTCTTTTACTTTGGAAAATCTATCAGTTCTTGTATTTCCTCTATACCTGCCATTTTGAGTAAGTCTATTTCCTGCAAGATGCCTTGGTTATAACTTTGGCTGTTGTTATGAATGATTCCACAATGTGACTTAATAATAAACAGTATGGAAGGGAAGGCTGACTTTATCCTTGGTTTCAATGGCTTCATACTCTTGTATAACATAAGTCAGAGTGAAGTGCTGCTTGTGTTCTTATTGCCTTTATCTGGATTTTAGTGACTTGGGCATTTTTCCAAGAAGCTCTGCACAATTTCTGAGTGAAAGGACAATATTATTAACATATATATGTTGAAATTCTTATACCTTGCTGATGAGAAAGTAAAGTGGCACAACTATGGAAAACCGGTTAGCAGTTCCTTGCTTTTCCTATCTTCTAGCAACTTTACTCCTAGGTACTTATCTGAGAGATGTATATGTGTATGTGAGGGGGTGTATGAGGGTCTGGTGGGGGTCCTCAAAAAGACATGAAAGAATGATCACAGCAGTTTTATATGTAACAGGCAAAACCTGGAAACAACCAAAATGTCCATTAAAAGAGATTAAACAAATGATATGTTTATATAATATGTACTACTCAGCAATCAAAAAAAAAAAAAAAGAGAGAGAGATGCAGATACATAAACCAAACATTGGGAAACATTACATTGAGGACAAGAAACCAAAAAAGTACACCTCTGAAGAAACATTACATTGAGGACAAGAAACCAGAAACCAAAGAAGTACACCTCTTAATTAAAAAGTTTCACATCTTCTACAAGGTAACAATAAATATATCTCAATTTAAAAATGGCATTTTTTAATTTTTTGTTTGATTCTCTGGGACAAACAAAAAGACATAATTTCAGAAATAAATGCAATGAGCTTTGGAGAAATAAGAGAAGGGAGTCTAATATAGCAGCTAAGGACGCAGGTCCTGGGCATCAAAAGATTGGAAATTTTTATTTACTCTTTAGCAAGTCACTTAACTCCACAAGTCTCTGCTTCTCAAGACAGTACTGTGGTGACAAGAAATAATGTTTAACATCACACATGGAGTACTTCTGAACTATGTGTTTTTATTTACATCCATTAATCTGATTATTTTATTCTTCACTTTGGGAAGGTCCTAAGAGGTCATGCTGGGTTTGCTCCTTATATTAAAAAAGGCATTTTCTTTTTCATAATTTTGTTCTTTTATCTTTAACTATTACTTCATTGGTTTCGTTTCTCAATTATTTATGTGGTTCATATCTTTGCAATCAAAATAATTCTAAGAAAGAACAAAAAGTATTTAAATATCTGTATTTTCCATTGTCCAATCCTACTCCCTTGAACTACTCACTTACTGGTATTGTGCTTATCTATCCATAGTCTTTTTCATAGGACAGAAACACATACACTTATATATATACAGCATTTTTTCCTAGAAATGGGTTCTGTAACTTTATTTTCCTATTTAAAACTATACTCGATACATTTACCATAATTTTGAATATTTAATACTCAAATAAACATCCTTCCACTTCTAGAATAATAATTTCCAAAAATTATTTCACAAAATATTTTGAGCAATTGCAGAAAAACTGAAATGCATAGCATCCTAGAGAATAAAATGGAAACAAATAATATACTTGATAATATTTTAACATATTCAGCTATAATTCAATTATGTTAATACTTAGCCACAAACTGTTTTGAATATTTGGTTAGCAGTTTCTTATTACCCTATTTCTTTAATAGGTAATTTGAATATTACGGCAAGGAAAAAAGTACACAGCAAAAATATTGTCTTTGACAATTAGTAATCTCAAAAGCCAATATCTTTCTAAAAAATTGATATGCAAAGTTCTAGTGTTAAAAATTTAGGTAACTCACTTTCTGTGTTGATACACAAAACTCAATAGATAATATTCTGGCCAATCAATAAAAAAAGAGTGAAAGTTTCACATTCAGTCTAATACAGTGTTCTTGCTTTTTGAAATAAATGAATAATTCATATGCCTCCTTAACAATCAAGTTCTTCTTAAAACTCAAAAAGATTAATTTTCTATTCTCTAATGTGACTGTACACTTTTCAATATGGTAAAGTCACTCTGACTGTCCAATGTACCCATTATTTTGAAACATAAAATAACATTGGTATTCAGGTCCAAAATAGCATAGAGATTATAGCAGACAACTACATTAATCCCATTGTCCTACATGAGCAATTTTATTTTTCACTGTACTAAGTTAACTAGTTTATCAGTTTTTAATTACATTTTACTAAAATATAATGCTGAGGCTTCTTGTATGGCTAGAGAAAAGCACTTAATCTTCATATACAAAAAAAAATGCTTTCATTTAAAAATGTCAGCGCTTATGGGAATTAAACAAGTATTTTTTTCACATTTTTATTATAATTGGGATTAAATACCATCAAATTCACATCTAAATTTTATGGTCTCTTACGAGATCATATCCTGCAGTATAGAAAGAAAGCTGAACTCTTTGTGTCTACATATAAAATTATTTCTTCAAACTAATTCTATATCCATTATTCTTTTTTTTCTAATTGAGTTGCTTTGACATCAGTGAATTTCCCTGGTGATCAGATTTCATTAGCATGTGTGTAAATTCCTAGTTACAAGTCTTGGCAATTTATCTGTATCAGTAATTTCTGATTTCTAATAGCTTAAGAAAAAACAATACAGTTTTTCTTCATTTTTTTATTCTAAACAATCATAGACTAAGCCTCATGCCTCAGTCAATGGGTTTGAGCTGAGACTAATGTGTATAAATTGCTTCCTGTTTGAGTTCCTTGAGGACAAAGACTCTCTTTCAACTGCATATTTTTCCACAGTGCCTAACACAGTGCATTATATTTAGACACTAATATACTTTAGGTCTCTGAATTGAGACATTATCAATGGAAAGATATAGAGTATTATTTAATGTGATATACATCTACAACTTCATATGCCCAAATTTTAAGTGGTAGGGTGGTGAGGGGCGCAAAAGGAAAATAAGAAATACCAAAGGCTGACTCATATCTCATTTTTTCCCCTGTAAAATGGGAATGATAAAAATAATAGAAATTGCTTCATAAATGTGTTGTGAGTATTAAATGAAATCCTATAAATGATGCAATAAGAAATTGTCTAGCCCATAATATGCACTCAATTGACTAAGGTATTAATGAAGCATAAGGGCTCCAGGGGGGAGAAAAGAATAAAGCAATATTTTTGAACCCTTATTATACACATTAAGCATGATGATAAGTGCTTTCCTGAGGTTACTTTTTTCTCATTAAATAATCAGGTATTCATATAATGAATAGAACTTTAAACTGAAGGGAGCTACGATTATTACTGGAATGTGGTTAATAAGAATTGATGGTGTTCTAGACATGCTATCTCAAAACATGGTACTGTGGTACCCACAGAAGCAGGATGGTCATTCTCACTTTTCCCTGGCCTTTCTCCCCTGAAGCAGGTCATAAAACCTTCCTTACAGAGATGCCTGTCCCATACATGGAGGAAAAGAATGCCCTTGTCTCTGAAGAAAACAGGTACACAGAGAAGAATCTGAACAAACAGACTTGTATAAGTTCCCCCAGGTTTATTACCAGTAGATAAGACCTCCCGTATTCATGACTATCCATTTCTCCAATAATTAATTATAAAATATACCTTTGTCTCTATGTCTATAATTGTTAATTTCTGAAGTTTCCCAAGTTATGTAAAACTTACATTAAATAAATTCGTACACTTTTCTCTTGTCCATATGTCTTTTGTTATAAGTGCCTTTTGTTATATGTACCTGCTGGTGGGTAAGGAAAGAAATCTTTACTCCCCCTCAGAGTTCAAACTCAGAACTTCTGAGATCAGAGAACTTGCTTTTGCCTTGATACCCGAAACCTGAGGGCTATGACATTTCAGGGCATGAAAGGATAGAGAAAAGGGGGAAACAGACTCTGGTACCCAGGTCACTAGTTTCTATTCACAAAGTCATGGTAAATTGTCTGGGAAGTTCATAACGAGACAAAGGTCATTTGGAATTAGTAGGAAAAAAGGTTTTCAGTTTTCAGAACTAGTTTAAATATCAAACAATACCCATTTATACACATCATAGTAAGCACTTAACACATATTAACAATTGCTGCCATTATTTGATAAAAGTGTGATTGAAATACAATTACTTACTTTGTAATTCTGTATATAACGATAAAATGGTTACCCACTGGTGAGGTCAGGCTTCCTCCTCCAGTGCCTTTGTATTTTCCTTCCCTTTCACGCTGCCCGTGATAATGACAACCCCTGCTGACTCAAGTCACAGATGACTAAAAGGCACTGCCAATGAATAATAGTGAGAACTAAGAAAATACTACAGTTTATGGAAATGCTAAATGGAACAGTGAAACTTTTCTGGTTGAGGACAATAGAATGCATATTCTCAGCACCTGCTGCGGTCTCTAATCTAGTATAAACCAAAAATCTGAGCTATTTATGAAAATTACTTGCAGCACTTTTAATTTTTAGGCTTTCAAAATGCAGACACCCCCCCCCATGAGAATCCTTTTTACTTCAGAATTTTCAATGTTGTTATTTCATTTAATGCAACTTGTAGGTTTTTATGTTTCCTTTTCATGTGGCTGTTAGTCTTACAGTGGATTAGTGAAGAAAAACATGACAAAAACATATTTTGATGTCATTCTTATACTCACAGTCAGAAAGTTTCTAATGAGCTTCCAATAACACAATAGCAAAGGTTAAATTGCCCCCCAAACTATTTGCTAATATAATTTCATGTCTACTTATATTAATAGCAATTATTTCCTTTATAGGAAGACACAGCATATTAAGTGAATATTTAGGAAGTTATTGATCTGAAAACTTTGTCCAGAAATTCTTGTAATGTTTTTTGAACATCCTTAGTGACCCACATACCCCAGACCAATTCTCACAATGATTTCCAAATTCTAGAGAAAAATTACTACAGGCCTCTCATCATTTTTCCACGTGCATACCAGATCACCCAGGCAAAGATTAAATTTATTACAGATTATTCTTCAGGAGCCATGAGAGTTTACAAAGTTAATTCAAATCAAATCTATAATCTAATTAAGATCCACAGATGGATTAAGAAAAACTTGTACTGAGTGTCCATGGCATTGTATACAACAACTATAGCCTCAAATATGGTTTCAATAAAATAAAATTTATATATCATGGAATAGACTATAAGATAGATAAATACATTTTCATTTTCCTTTATTTTTAATGATTTTATGTCTGGATACCCAATTTAATTTGGATTTCTAATAAATAATATTTTTCAGGATAAATGCATCCCAGTATGGCATAAAATATACTTTTATAAAATTTATTTATCTAAACTTTAAATTTAATTGGATGTCACTTTTCTTTTTTTAGTTTTATTGTTATGTAACTGACAAAAATTGTATATATAGCAATATGTCACTTACAGACAGGGACACATTCTGTGAAATGCGTCATGAGGTGATATCATTGTTTGAACTTATGAAAGCCTAGATGATTTATCTAGCCTACTATAAACTTAGTCTGTATGGGATAGTCTGTTGTTTCCAGGCTACAAACTTTTATAGCATGTTAGGGAACTGCATACTGTTGGCAATCGTAAGTAGTCACGTATCTAAACATACCTAAACATAGAAAAGTTACAGTAAACATACAGTATTATCTCAGGGGACCACTGTCCTATATGTGGCCTGCTGTTGACTGAAACATTATGCAATGGATGACTGTATATAAAGTGTACAGTGTGGTGTTTAGTGTATATACATATTGTGAAATGATCACCAGTCTGAGGCATCACCTGATACATTACACTTTTTTTCTTTTTGTGATAAGAATACTTAAGATTTACTCTCTTCGCAGATTCCAAGCATACAAGATGTATATCATTAACCCTATAGTCTCAATGCTATGCATTAAATCTCTAGTACTTATTCTTCTTGTAACCGAAAATCTGTACCCTTTGACCATCATCCATCTAATTTCTTCATCTCCTGACCCTGGGAAACAGCTTTCTTCTTTCTGTTTCTATGAACTTGACTTTTGTAGATTCCACCTGGAAGTGAGACCACACTGTATCGGTCTTCCTCTGACTGGCTTGTTTCTTAGTATAATGTACTTCATGTTATTACAAATATCGGGATTTTCTTTTGTAAAAGAAGCTAAATAACCCACTTCTCTCAAAAAGATATATAAATGGCCAAGAAACATATGAAAAGATGCTAAGTATCACTAAACATCAGGGAAATGGAAACAAAACCACAATGAGATATCATCGTGCGTTTGTCGGGATGGCTGTTAACGAACAGGCAGGAAGTAGCAAGCACTGGCAAGGATGGAGAGAGAAGAGAATTCTTGTACTCTGCTGGTGGGAATGTAATTTGATACAGTCATTGAGAAAAACTACATAGAAGCTTCTCAAAAACTAAGAATAGAATTACTACATGATCCAACCGTTTGAGTTTTGGGGTATATATCCCCAAACCTGTATTATTCACAATAGCCAAGATGGAGCATCAACTTAAGTGTCCAGTGATGCAAGAATGATAAAGAAAATGTCATTTTTATTTGTTGAATTTGGCTACCCTTATATACAAATTTTCTAGAAAACAATTTGCTAGGACTGAAAATTATTTCCTTTATGAGGAAATAACATTTAAAAAAAGCATACAAAGTTGTGTTTATACAATAGCAGTCCCACTTGTGGGCTGAATATTTATTTCACAAATACTTCAGCGTACAAATACGCTGAAGATAAAGGAAAAATACAATAAGATCCTCGCTTCGTGGAACTGATTTTCTCAGGGAAGATAAAAAATTTTAAAACATAATAAATAAATGAATAAATAAGTATCAGTTCCATAATGAAAAGAAAATCGGGTAAAGCCATGAAGAGACTCAAAGGATAATTTTTATTGGGGGCTAAGGAAAAGCCTAGGTTAAAAAGTGATATTTAGTCCGAGAAATGAATAAAAAGTAGGAGCCAGCAATGGAAAAGGGAGAGGCGTATCAAATATAGGAAGCAGACATAAAGGTTATACGATTTGGCATATTACAGCTACAGCCAGATAACGGAAAAAATGACATGAGAGTGTATTCAGTAAATGCAAAGAACGTTGGATGAGATGAAGTCTCAGGGCTATGCAAGGCCTATTTCAGCATCCAGAAGGCCAAGATAAGGAATTTAGATTTTGTAGCAAAAACAACAGGACATAAGTAGAGTGGGATACACAGATAAGTGAAAAAAATTAATTTGTGTTTTATAAAAATAACTCTAGTAAGTGGATTGCAAGCAGTCAAGCGTGCAAACTAGGCGACCAGTGAGAGTTGCAGGAGAGATGAAGAGGATTACATGGATTAGGAACAGGATGAGTCTGCGCTAACAGGATTTTCTGGCCTACAGTCTGCCTGGATTAAGATAAGAAAGGAATCAATAGTACCTGATAAATTTTTAGTTTAAGCAACTGGTAGGTTATGGTAGCATTACTGAGATGTGCATAAGCAAACGAGTTTGTGGACTGAGTTTAACTGGAGCAAATGAGCCTTGAGATATTTATTAGAAATTCACAATGAGACATAAAGTAGTTGCTGGTTATGAATTTGGAGGTCAAAGAAGAGATTAGGACTGGAGGAATAATTAGCATTTAGGTATGCAAAGCCAAGGCAATGGATAAGCTTTTCTAGAAAATTCAATAAATAGAGAAAATGATGATAACATAGCTGAGTCCTAAAAAGTCCACAGATCTAGAGGAAATATCAGCAAAGAGACTGAGGAGAAGCAATCAGTGAGTCCAGAGAAAATCCAATATTATACAATATACAAGAAATGGGGAATGACATGTATGTTCAGAAATACGATCGTCAACCTGTGCAGAATAAGACTTCAGATGAGGTCATTTGACAGCTGAGAAGGGATCACTGTGGGTGGTAATATCTTGGCCATGGGTGACTGGGGGTAAGAGGGGCCTGGGTGGGGTTGTCAGGAGCAGAGGTCCGGCTGAACTTGATGAAAAACAAAAAGCAAGGAAATAGATGTGAAGCTACGGACAGCCCTTATAAGAAGCTATGTTGTAAAAGGAGGAAACATGGTTATAAGGATTTTTTAAAAGATAGAAGAACCTAAAGATAATAAAAGACAAAGGGAAAGATCGCTGGCGCAGGAGGGAAAGAAATTTCAGGAACAATAAACTTGAAAGATAAGACAGGGCGGGAGCCGGAGCACAAGCGGATGATTAAGTTGTGGTTACAGTAGGCTGGTGTTTCCCTGGTTGTTGCAGTGAGCTGAGGACAGTAAGGGTGGGGGAGAGTAGACAGAACATTTGAAATCACAAAAGGGAGTACTTAATACTTTGAAATATTGATTAAACTTTAAAAATCCAAGAACTGAGAAATCCATTAAATGCAAACCTTTAAATAAAATAGAGAAAAAAAACTCTCTATTTCAAATATCAAAAAGTTAATTTAAGGACTATGAAAACTATGTATAAGTAGTATGATATTAAGTATGTAAGACATTGTATAAAACCAGAAATATCTATGCCAAAATACTAATAGTGGGTAAATGTGGTTATTAATAAAGGCTATTTCATGCTTTTTTTAATGTGTCTCTAATCAGGAGAATAATTTTGAAGATGTTTCACAATAACCGATTAATATCAAGATGGATTCTCTACCTCACTTCACAAACCCCTGCATACGACCAGTCTCATCTTCACATTTTTGTTTTTAGAAAGCTCTGACAGAAGGCCAAGTCCTCAATGAATTGTGCATAATTAAGGACTACTTCTATTTGAGAGTCTCCTAAAGAAAAACTCCATAGAAGAAAAACAACCTGTATTCTTCATTTTAGAATGATACATTACACTTGATATGCTTTTTACCATAAGAAGAGAAAGAATGAGCAGTACACAAAATAAGGACCAAAAGAAGATGATACAGAAGCAGATGTGCATCACAGAAGCAGTTTAATCTCCACAGGGGAACCTGCACAGGAGATGCTGAGGAGAGAATGTGATTGGCTTGAGACTCGGCATTCTGCAATTGTTATTTCAACCATTCTCACATTCTGCCACATGGTCTCATTTATATAACTTTTAATTCAGAGAAGACACATCTTAAGGTTCAGTGATTTTTATAAAATATTAGGTCTCCTCACTGAACATGTTATTAATTATATTATTAAATATAAAGAAATATATACTTTTCAATTCTTAGTTAGAAGTTTCCCTGTTCCTGGATACATTTATCTGGTAAAGTCTTTCAAAAAATGATCTTTGGTAGAGCCTTTCAAGTACGTTTTTGTTGTTATTTTTTAACAACAGGTAAAGATTTATCATAGAGCATGTGATACTCTCTTGGAATTTTCTTCTTAGTGTTCATTTCACTGAATAAATGGTAAGGCCCCAGAGGTTAGGAACTGCATTTTATATAGGCTTGTTCAGGCACCCAAAATGTAATATGGTGCCTGGAATATGCGTTCAACCTAAATGCCCAATACGATTGCTAAAAAGGAAACAGAAGATAGGAAAGAGAGGGGAAAAAAGAGTGTATGCTCCAGGAATCCTATAATCTCAAAGGGTACTAAGTATTTTTCAAAACATAATATTTCTTTTCACAAGCTCGAGAGAAATCATGCTCTCTATAACTGAGTTGAGATTTCATGGGGTGATCCCATCCATTGGCCGTGTTTGAGGATTTGAGAGGTCATTAGCCTTCAGAGTTGTTTTTTGATCTGGAACATCTCATCAAAAACAAGTTGTTTTGAAAATTAGAAGTGAAGAAAGAAATTCTCCATGCTACCCTAAGGGAGACTTATTTCTAATCAATTGAACATGCCTGAATGCACTCTTAAGTCTTTGTAGGAGTATTAAAAAGACAATGACTCATCTTGCAGCAACAGAATAGATAGCGTCGGTTGTAAATATAGAACAAACTGCCGCTTGTAAACATCGTGAGTATATCCAAAGCAGCAACTGGGTTACATTTTAAAGTGACTTATCTTTGAGTAACAATGTCCATGTTGTACAATATCCCAGACCAAAATGGGGGAGGGGGAGCTTAATTCAGAATTTAAGCATTTACCTAATATTTTTTCTACCTCTTACACATGATATTGTAATAGGTTGCAGTATAGAATGAAAAATAGGTGAATTAGACCATGAGAATTGAGAGGGAAATGCAACTATCTGACCATTAAGATATATTTATCTTTTACATGGGGAATCAATAAATTGCTTGAATATTTTAACAGAGCTATTTTAAACCCATAATTTGAGTATACTGCCTTAGTTAAGGAAGCTGAGTAGTATTCTGAATCATTAACTTTGCCTTTGCTGTCTAAGATATATAAAAAACAGATATGGTTTCCTTCTTCCTTCTAGATATAGATTCTTTATTAAAATGTGTTCTAAATAAAAGAAATGATTTTTAAATTACAAATTTATGATGTGCAACATGTTTTAAAGTATACATACATTGTAGAATAGTTAAATCTATCAACTTAACAAGCGCATTTCTTCGCATAGTTCTTAGTTTTGTTGTGAGAACCATTAATACTCACTCTCCTTGTGTTTTCAAGAATACAAAATACCGTCATTCACTATGGTCCACCATACTGCATAATACATCTCTAGAGTAAATTTCTCTTATCTGACTATATGTCTTTTGGCCAACATGACCTCATCCTTCTCGTCCAGCTACCCACCCCAGACTCTGATAATCACCATTCAACCTTCTGTATCTATGAGATCAACTTTTTAGACTCCACACAGGAGTGAGATCACACAGTAGTTACCTTTCTGTGCCTGGCTTACTTCACTTAACATGATGGCCTCCAGGTTCATTTGTATTGTCACAAATGACAGGATTTAGTTGTGTTTTATGACTGAACAGCATCCCACTGTGTATATATCCCACATTTTCTTTATTCATCCAATGATGGACACTTCAGTTTATTCCAAAACTTATCTATTGTGGATAGTGCTGCAATAATCTGGCAGTGCAAATATATCTTTGACATACTGATTTTATTTCCTTTGGCTATACCACGATCTGACAATTAAGTTTCTGAACTTGGCACCCTGTGCTTATGTTGGAAGCACTGTACAAACAGCTCAGTAAAGTCTCATAATTTTGGTGTATCAGTGACTCGCCTGCATTTGTGTCTCCATGTGGCGATGTCTTGCTAAGCAGTGTTCTTTATGGTTGCATGTTTTTGAGAATGTCGGAGCTTATATTAGAGTGATGAACATACACCAAATTTCTTGTGAAACCTGTCAAGAGTGGATGTGAAATCAGTCCAAGTTTACGGGGATAATGCCATGAAGAAAAACGTTTACAAATAGATGAACGGTTTTTCTGAGGAAAGAGGAAGTTTTTTGATGAAGAGAGGTTGGTGTGGCCAGTAACGAATGGAACTGACACAAACATCGCAAAATTCATTGAATTGGGTGTCCAAATGATCAGCTGACTCTGAGAAGTGCAGCAGACCAAGTAAACATTGACAGAAATAGGAAAAATCTTAACTGAAAATCTTGGCATGAGAAAGGTATGTCCAAAAATAAGAAGCTCACTGATGAACAAACACAAAAGAGAGTCAAAGTTTGCCAGGACCTTTTGGAGAGGCAAGAAGATGTGATGAGCTGTGTTATCACTGGTGATGAAACTCTGGTGAACCAGTAAGACCCTGAAACAAGGTGAGCAAGTGCACAGTGGAGGTCAGCCAATTCTCCACCTCCAAAAATGTTCTGTGAGCCCAAATCAAGATTATAAACTATGTTGTAAATCTTTTTTGATATTAGAAAGATTATTTACTATGAACTTGTACCAACTGGACAATAAACCAAGTTTACTATTTGGAAGTGCTGAAAAGGTTGCATGAAAACAAGGTTAGATGAAAACAAGCTGAAGTTTTTGCCAACAATTCATGGCTCTTGCCTTCAGGCAAGGTACCAGCTCCCAAGGCCCGGTGAAGGAGTTTTTAGCCAGTAAACAAACAAACTGTATTGGAACACCCTCCCTACTCACCTGATCTAGCCCCCACTGATTTTTTTTTTCTTTACCCAAAGATAAACGAAATATTGAAAGGAAGACATTTTGATGACACTGAGCGCATCGAGGGTAATACAATAACAGCTCTGATGACCATTCCAGAAAAAGAGTTTTAAAATTGCAATGAAGGGTGGCCTAGCCACTGGCATTAGTGCATATTCTTCATGTTTAATAACAAAATAATATGCTTTTTCTGAAGACTGAATAGGCTATCCAAAGTGTGGCTGGATCACAGAATTCTGGCTCCTCCTATTAGAGTAAACAAACCAGTATCCATTCATTCTCTTTATGTTTTTCACAGATGTGAATTACGTAATTTGCAAAGCAGAATCATGTGGAAAATGGTCTGTTGTCTCTACACAGAGAGATACAAAAAGTAGGTTCTGGACAATGTGACAATCTCATTCCTTGGCAGTATGTAAATTTGCACAACAATTGCAACTATTCTCATATCTGACTAACAATTTCTTCACCAAGAGCAGCTTTTACCAGGGAGAAGCACTGAGAAAATGATGGAGCAGCAGTTGGACATTGAACCATTTCTTTAATTAAGCAATAGCAGGTATAAAATCTTCCCAAACCATGATTAGTGTCCCCTTACATTATCATGCATATATGGAGTCCCAATATCAAATGCCGTGTGAAAATCTCATTTCTATCAAAAAGCCTTTGTCCATCCTGTTACTTAGATATTTTTATCTAAAAAAGAAAAACTCAGCAGTTTATCTCTGTGGTCATTGAGTGAATTCACCTTGAAAATTTGTTTATCCTCAGTTTTACTCACTAAAAGCAAATAAAATGTCTGGACCTACCATAAAAATTAACGTAAAATTAAACCACAATTAAAGCCCCATGGTTTGTTAAAGACTTAGAAAAAAGTCACAATAACATTGAATGAATATCTTCATTATTAAATTAGACTTACAGGTTTAAACAGATAGGTGCCTGGGCCCAGTGTTCTTCATGTAGAACCTAACCAATATATTTCTGCTCTATTTATAATACCTAAAGAAGATTAATATTTTTGAGATAGATTTGTCTTTCTAAGATGCTTTTTATAGTTTACATCTTATCATTTTCTGTTTGGCTCAGATAGAAAGCTTTAAAAGCTTTGCAAACTAAAATCTTTGAAACCAACCCAAGAGAAAACAAAGACCCCTAGTTGTACAATCACTAAATGTATGGAATGACCAGTAAAAATTTTCAGGTAAAAAGTTGCTATGCTCATTATGATTTATAGGAAAATTTCTTAACTTTAAAAATCAGATTATTTCCCCTTTGTACTAAATATTTTAAAGAATAGACTAAAAGAGGAGAAACTATATGAATTGTTTCATAAGGCCAGTCTAACAAAATCATCTAAGTTAGCAAGGACAGTATAGGAGAAAAAGCAAAAACATAAACATTGCAACCTATAAAATAGGTGGAAGTATCCCAAACCCGGCATGAGTTAAAATGATAACCATACAAAAATGTCATTAG
Organism: Otolemur garnettii; assembly: GCF_000181295.1. Classification (NCBI taxonomy): domain Eukaryota; kingdom Metazoa; phylum Chordata; class Mammalia; order Primates; family Galagidae; genus Otolemur; species Otolemur garnettii. The sequence goes on from NW_003852615.1 coordinate 223,109, forward strand.
CTTAGTACAGTGCATCTCAAGCATAAAAAAATCATCATCACAATGTTTATCAGTATATCAGAAGTAAATGCATTAACATGTTAAAAGACAAAGTTTATATCTGTCTTATTAGATGCAGAAATACGTTTTGTTAAGATTTAACAAAGTGTTAAGACATTTATATTCCACATTTAGAAAGATTCACATGTACCTTTATAGGATAAATCATAGGCGTGATCCCAGCAATCACCCTCCTTCCACCCATCTTCCCCCCTTCCCCTCCATGAAGGCTATGTTGGCCAATTGGATGAAAGTATTTCAAATTGTATATGGAAACAACACACTGTACCCCATGATAGTATTAATGTACACAACTATGATTTGATTTAATTTAAAAAAAAAAACACAGAAACTAAAAAGCACAGTTTAAAAAAATAAAATTGTCCTAAAAAAAAAAAGATTTAACAAAGTATCCATGAAGAAAAATATCTAGCAAGGCAAAACTAAAGGAAACTTCTTTAGCCTGATAAAAGATTACCAAATATTTATAATAAAATATAATCTGTCATAATATAATGTTGGGAGCATTCCCTTTTAAGTAAAGGGAAAATTAAGAAATCCAGATCAAGCTTAAGACATACATTTGAAATTATTTTATAAATTATATGGATTATAAAAATTAGAAAGTACACAAAACCTTTAGAAAATGGAATTTACAAAAAATATGATAATGAATTATACATTTTAGCATTGTCACTGTACTCAAGATCATATAAATATCTTATGTTCCTATATATCTTTAATATCAATTAAAAATCAAATTTCCACCTCTGCAAAATTATATTGAAGTCCCAATCCCTGTACACCTCAGAATGAGATGATATTTAGAAATAAGACCTTTCAGAAGGTAAGTTGCTAAAATGAGATACTATGAGGGGTCCTACCTCAGTATGCCTGCTGTCCTTATGAGAAGAAGAAGAGGGAGGCTCCTGGGAATCAAAGGAGTAGGGCACAGGCCCCATATACTGGAGGTGGCGGGTTCAAACCAGGCCCTGGCCAAAAACTGAAAAAAAAAAAGAAGAAGAAGAAGACACCCCAGGGATTTACACACATGGAGTGAAGAGCACATGTGAGGCCACAGTGAGAAGGTGGCCATCTATAACCCAAGGGGGGAGCCCTTGAGAGAAGAGAAGTTTCCCAACACCTCTCAACTTCCTTCTAGAGAATTTCTAGCCTCCAGAACTGTGAGAAAATATATTTGTATTGTTTAAGCCCCCCAGTCTGTTACCTTTTGCTATGGCAACTCTGGCAAACTGAGACAGTGGGGGTGGAAAAGGGGAAGCAATTGAATAACTTAGAATTCAGTTCCAGTTTTTAGTGGGTCTGTGTCTGTGCGCTGTGATTTTTGCAAATGTTTCTTAGCTTTGACTTTTCCCTACCCCCTTGTTAAAAGTGGGGCTAAATGAGGATAAGTCAGTCCAATGTTTTTCCCAAATGGAATACAGCCCTGGTAAAGTCTTTTACCCTGAAGAGCAGAATCTGTTATAAAAAACGCTCTGATCCCATTTCACAGTGGTTTTCTCCTTCCCCTACTGGAGGCACAAAGGGTTCTTTCTTGGGATTAACCTGATGAGATTATTCTAAACCATGTATTCCCTTGATGTCTGGTATCATTAGAAAAATAACAGAGCACATATACAGTAGAACCTCCATAGCTGAGCACTTCCCTACATTGACCACTTCCTCAACATGACATAATTTTCATAGATCAGACATGTCTACATGTACGTATCAGTATAATGGCCTGGTTCCTTATGCTGACCACCTCTGTATGTTGACCAGTTTGCTACAGCCCCTTGGGTGGTTCTACTGTATTTTTAAAAATACATAACAATGAACCATAAAATAGATCAAGAACCAGACAAAGGGTAAAAATAAATTTTGAGGATTTCAGAGAAAGGAAAAAATCACTAAGAAATGAGAATGTAAAAAAAAAAAAAAGCTTCATGGAATCTGGAAGAAAGACTAGGCTCTAAAAATAGTATAG
>NW_003852615.1:225178-235513 GCF_000181295.1 Otolemur garnettii
AGGGAGGGAGGGAGGGAGGGAGGGAGGGAGAGAGGAAGGAAGGAAGGAAGGAAGGAAGGAAGGAAGGAAGGAAGGAAGGAAGGAAGGAAGGAGATGCCAGGCAGGTATTTCAATTAGAAATAGCAGGATGAGCCAGAACACAGAAACAACAGTTCATAGAATAAAAGGTAATAGCAGGGGGAACAATTTGTTGGGCAAGGAGGATTTAGGGTAATGGACAATATTATATCAGGTTGGAAATGTAAGTAAGGGTCAAATGGTAATTTAAACCTTGGTCATAAAACTGAATAGTACCATTAAAATGCACCTGCTGTGGAAATTCTGGACCTCTTCAGAAGCATTTTTTTTTTTCAAACAATCGTAAATCACAGGACCTAAAATCTTGATTTTTAGGCACTAGATCATTTGGCATGAAAATGATCCCCTAGTTATAGGCACAATCCAATTAAGCTGCTATCAATATCATAGGATTTGGGAACACTTGCAGTAAATTTTTATATGAAACTATATCATCAAATTTGTGTGCAGTTGCAATGAAAATCTTAGATTTCTCATCTCTACTGCACATTTCTCTGCAACTAAAAACATTAATCTAAAATATAAGGAAGCACTGTGAAAACAGTTCTGAGAAACAGAATTTTAAAAATTAGAGAAATATAAAATAATAATGAAGAAGAATGAGATATGTATAAATATTTAGGGATCCATCAAGATAATGTTTTATCTAGCCTTAAAATTGTAATAAGATCAAACTCTCTCAACATGCATCATTAAAGAGCTGTTATTTTCATAGTGAATTAAGCCCACACGATTCATTATTTACACACATTCACCTCATCAAAAATGTGTTTAAAGCATTGGGCAGTTATTTCCTTCAAGGAAGAGTCACTGCAGCAGCAGGTTTGATTTATCACTAACATGTTTATTTAAGTCTCTGTGTACCAGCAGTTGGCCAAAATTTCGGGAATCTTAATATTATAGAAGTTCTAAATGCAAGTAAAGACAGTTTGCTCTTCTCTTAAAAATAGTGTTTCATATGAAAGTTAAGCATTCTGAAATAGCATTTCTCTCTATTTTCCTAGTTAGGTTCAATTTTCCAGATTTATTTTTGCACAAATTACTAACCAACATTAATACCCAGCCACTTCCTAATCTATAAAAATGTATGTTCATTTGTGTCTATTAAGCTATGCTATTGTCTGTTGTGTTACAAAAAAAATGCAACACAACATCACATTGTGTTACCAAATACTAGGGGGGTTTTGGACAATGGCATATTATTTTCTCTATGACCTCTAATAGCAGTGATAAATGAGTGATATAATACAATTTAAAAGCAAATGAACAGACTGTCTAAAACATCAGATTCATGATAGCACAATCATTTATGCACTTTAGAAAACACTGAGGTCTAAAAAAATTGACTCTCGAATGACACTGACACATTTCCCAATGTTAGGGTAAAGAACTATTGTCAAGGAAAAACTCAAACTATCATCAACATTTACTTCTTGATGATTTTTGGCCACATTTTATTTTTATATAGATGTCACTTTTATGTGTTTTGATGTGTTAAGGATTTCAAGTCTATAAAAATAAAGTCACACATGCAAAACTTTTAAATTCAAAACTCAGCAGACCAAGAAATCCAAACTTCAGTAACTAGAGATCTTATTACTTCTCTATAACTCATTTTTCTGTCATTCCATAAAATCTTGCTATAAAACCATAAGAAGTGTCTATGTAAGATCTAACATAATGTGTTACAAAAATGCATTTAAAGAAAAAAGATACCTAGGGCAGTGCCTGTGGCTCAGAGGAATGGGTCGCCTACCCCATATGCCAGAGGTAACAGGTTCAAACCCAGCCCCGGCCAAAAACTGCAAAAAAAAAAGAAAAGAAAAAAAAGAAAAAAGATACCTACAAATTGTGCCTCTGTGAAAATCATTTCACATCAATTTATTAAGTGTATTTGACCTAACATGCAACTCTCTATCCATCATGTGAAATCATTGCATATATTTGTGCTATCAACTATTTTTACTATGACTAAGTGTTTTTACATGATCATGGTAAAATCACTGGTCAAAATTCTACTTATATGACTATGAAAATTTATCCCCCCTAAATTCAGAATTTTATTATTTGTCTTCTAACAGGAAAAGGTGTGAAATATTCAAATTAAACATTTTCACATACTTTAAAATACAAACCTGCTTAATACATCATCTTTAACCATTACTTCTTTGTCAGGGATTTGATATCTCTTTTGGAATAATTGTTCTTAATGATAAGTCTTTTGCCATTTTTTTTCTTTTTATTTCCTGAGAATATTAACTTCAATTTTCTAATACCATGATAAGTCATTTAGAATGCCCTCTCAAAAAAATTCATGATACTATTTATAAAATATATCATTTAATTCAATTGCTATATTCAAACATCACATTAATCTTATCATTTTTGGATCTGAAATCTTTCATCCTCTAGTTCTTTGCTATCATCCAACATTCCTTATTGTATGCTACTTTATATAATTACATTATTTTTGTATTTATATCCTTAGTGTGTGTGTGTATGCTGTTTGGTACTATTCATGAATATTTTACAATATTAAACAAACTGCTCAATAATTTGCATAATAATTGAGTGGCCACAATTTTAAATCAGCTCTTAAGTGTCTCAGTGCCAGGACTTAAAATCTTGATTTTTTGCTCTATCTAAGACTTCACCTGTAACTATGTTCAGGTTTCTGGAAGTACCACAACCAAGTTATAGGCTCTCTTAGTCATTCCTGAACTTCATCCTTAAGACTGACTTACGTGGATGGGGCATGCCCATGACCACTACACTATTTCGGCTCCCTATTCTCCTTCCAGGGATCTGATACGCAGTGCATTGGGTGTTAAGGTAGTTCTGTGGAGAACTCAGACTCCAGTGATATCATAGAAAAATTGGAGAAATTACCCTTAATTATATATTTTATCAAATCATTGTTTCCCAATCATTGTTACACATTAGAATCTCCTGGTAACTTTCAAGTAATTTTTGGTGCTCAGTTACCACCTCACCCCACCATCGTTTCATAGTCTTGGGCAGGGCCTGGAGGTCACATTGAAAAGCAGTGGTCTGAATTTGTGGATCACATCATCACTATCAGATGATTGATAAAATCTTACTATATTCTGAATTTTCATAAAATAATCAGAAATAATAATGATTTCCATTCACTCTCTGTGATGAAGTAACTGTGTTGAAAAGAAGTTATAAAGAAGAGAAAAATATGGCAGACTAGATGCAGCCTGCCAGTACGAAGCTCCCAGAGAAAGAGTTGGAAATGCAGGAAGCTGCCTACGTAGGGACTGCTCTGCTAGGAAGAAACATGTGAAATCCAGCAAAGCTACTCAGTGTGTGAGAAAAATGGAGATAGTGTGATATGTGTGACAAGATGGGAGAATCCACGAGGAAGAATGGAAGTATACATAACAGCACTAGAGGGCCAGGCGCACCTGCCGCCCCAGGTGAGACCAGTTCCTCCACCACCACAGACCTCTGCGGTCTGATGTGAGACTCTCCTAGAGACTGAGTCACCACACCAGAAAATGGGCACAGCGAGGCTCAGGTAGCAGCTGCAGCCGTCCTGAGCTCTAGGGTGCATAGTGCCAGGTCCACACAGGGCTGTGGGGGAAGTAGACTAACAGGCTTCATTGAGTCACAGTCTGTGACTGGAAGGCAAGAGCTTCTCCCCTAGCACGGCAGGATTTGAGCCCAGGAAGCGACCTCAGTACAGGTACAGCTGGCTTTGAGCTGACAGGATTTGGGCAACCAATTCAGCAGGTACTGGAGGGAGGGGTAGAACACAGAAGTCCCTGGGCTGCTGGAGCTGACCTTCCTCCACTTGATCTGGCATCTACACCACCCCAAAGGCCGCCCACTGCTTGGCTCAGACCTGGCCCTTCAGCCCCCAACTGCTTCCTGCCTGCTCAGCCCTAACCCTGCACTACAGGTGGGATCAGCCCCACTTTCCATGTAGCCCTGCTTTTGTCTCAGAGGCCCTACTCAGAAACTCTGCTTCCCCAGTCCTGGCTCTGAGGACTTCATGCCTAAGCCTCAGGCTCTGCCTTTGTGCCTTCAGAACTCCTGCAATGTCCAAGATAAAATCTCTAAATCTCCAGAACTGAATTTGGACCTTTATTAGCCTAAGGTACAAGGGCTGAACAGGAGTTAGCCCCTTCCCCGCCCCCCCATTCCAATGAGGAGAGAAGCTTCGGTTGAGAATTTGGCAAGTAGCCACACTTCCCCAGTGAGTCCAATCTCCAGGCAGAGACCTCCACAGAGACTGGGATCCATGTTTCTTCTCTTGAGGATTTGTAGTGGACTCAAGAGTGTGTAATTTGAAAACTCCCCATCTACTGACCCCCATTTTGCAGAAATACACACTAGTGCCTCAGGCATGCAGGCCAGGGGAGGTTGAGAGCTGGACAGCTCAATTTTGAATCTCAGATGGACTGTTCTCCATGGTAAAGTTTCTGGTTGTGTGGAGCTTCTTCAGGCCCTCCCAGGTAGAACCCTGCCCAAACAGCTGCCTTATTAGCTTTGTGGAGCCTGAGGTCAAGATCAGGAAACCTACCCAGCCTCACTGCTCTCCACATGCCTATGATGTGGGAAAGAATAAGAATTCTCTGGGAAATTCCAGGGCCCCACCCAACACCTGGGACATTCAAGTGCTCCTCCTAAAGGATTAGAACTAGGTCACAAATCCCAAAAACAACAGTGGAGTTTGTTCCTTACAGTAAGAACCACCTACTGACAGGGAGAGCAATGCACACAGCCATTTTATTTTATTTTATTTTTTTAACTTAAACCTTTAATTAGATAATCAATATACTAATCAATACAAGAAAAGTAAGTTGAACAAATAAGAGGTAAAAACATGTATTTTCATTCATATTTGTAAACAGGCATGCAGCTATACTTTTCAAAACTGTACGATATTAGGATCCTTTGAGTTAAAAATATAATTCACCAACGTATCTGACTATTAAGCTAATATAAAATGCAAACATTTAAAACAGGGGAGCTATTTTAAAACACACCTGATTATTTGATTGCAAAATGACTTTATGTGAAAAATGACATTTTAAAGTCTTGTTATTAAAAATACATTTTTTCAAAAACATAACCTTAAGTAGAAATAGCTATTATTAGAAATCCTAAAGCAAGATCCTCTCTTGTTACACTTTATTAGGTAGCAGTTTGTCCAAAATAGATATATTAATGTCATTGATATCTTCATGGAAACTTCAGTGATATAAAAATGTAAGAAAAAAGTACCACTCCAATGATTTGAGTTGGAAAAATATCACATATATGGGTGCTAAAAAAGGTCATTATCATAAGTATGAATCACTTAATGGTAATTTTTTTAATGATAATCTTTTAAAAATAAGTTCACACGATACAAAATGTAACATGCATAAGTAATATATAAGAAAATTTCCTAGAAAGAAAATTATGCTTCATTCTTTAAAAAGATCTTCCTGATAAATTAATTTCTAGTATGCTTCAGTAACATGTGTTACCATTAAATCATTGAATATTGACAAAGTAAATGTGCAGGGTGAGATGCCACCTCCTCTCTTAGGGATTAAACTGGGAATGTGAAAACTATTTATAATTCTAAGAAGACCACAGGGCTGGGGAGAGAAAGGATTTCCAAGACCTACCTCCTCCCTCATCATAGAGAAACAGGAAATCTGCCACACAAACAACTCACCACTGCTACAGCTTGTAAACAGCTAGGAATGGAGAAAACCACCACACTAAGGAAATCTACAACTAAGGCATTCATCCGGAACCTAGATTGCCATCAAAGCAACTCACAGACAAAGCCAAAAGCTGTCTAACCCAACCTAGGTAACAAATACACTCACGCAAGTAAGCAGTGTAGAAAAAGTCTTATCTAAGCAAAAGGAAATTAAAAAGTTAGAAGCCATAGCAGTTCCAGATGAGAAGGAACCAACATAGAACTCCTGATGTATGGAAAATATGAGTGAAAGGATACCCTCAAAAGAAACACCCACTCTCTAGCAATGAATTCAGATCAAAACTAAAATATTAAAATGACAAAGAAATGCAAATATATAAGAAAACTCAGTAAAACTCAAGAGAAAATGGAACACCATCTCAAAGAAACCAGAAAGAAAAAAAATGTAGGAAATGAATTAAAAATTTATGAAAGAGATCAAGATATTAAAGAAAAACCAAATAGAATTTCTGAAAATAAAAAGTTTATTTAGGGAATGAGTGATATTTTAAAAGTAGATTAAACTAAGAAGAAGAAAGATTCTCAGATCTTCTTCTTAGTTTAAGATCTTCTTCTTAGTTTAAGAAGACTCTCAGATCTTGAAGTCACCACTTTCAAATTAACTAAACCAATTAAAAATAATCAAATGAAAATTAAGAGAAATGAAAAAAACCTACAGGAAATATGGAATTATGTTTAATGGCAAAATATAAGAATCATTAGTATCCCTGAGGGTGAAGAAGAAAATACAGTTTCACACCCATCACAAGAATACTATGCATTTTACTTTCTAGGTAAGTTTTTATCCATCACCCCCCCTTCTTAGTTTCCAACATCCAATCATGTTGATATCTTAAAAAGGAAAAAAATACATAGCACAGTGGTTAGAGTGCCAGCCACATACACTGAGAGTAGCAGGTTCAAACCTGGCCCTGGCCACCTAAACAACAATGACAAGTGCAACAAAAAACAGCCAGGCATTGTGGCAGGCACCGTAGTCCCAGGTACTTGGGAGGCTGAGGCAAGAGAAATGCTTAAGCCCAAGAGTTTGAGGTTACTGTGAGCTATGACATTATAGCACTCTACAGAGGATGACATAGTGAGACTCTATCTCAAAAAATACATAAATAAAATTAAATAAATAAATATTTAAAAAAAATTATTTAACTATAAAACGTACTATAAGCTTTATTATCATCTATAGGTCTCAATTTCACATTGGATCCTCTTCTATTGTTCTCATTGTTTTTATAGTTAAAAAATATAAGTTGTCAATGAATCCCCAACAATTAAAAAATAATCATAAATTTGTATACCATCTCATAAAAAAATATGTAAGTTGAATTTAAAATAGAAATTTATACTGATGGAAAATCATTCGTTCAGTATATTAAGGTTTCTGAACAAGTTTTATTTTTAAAAAGTTGTCTACTGCTAAAATGTGTATATACATATATGTATAATATCTCTGCTGATTCTAGAGAACAATTAAAGAACTAAGAAACCAATAGGGAGGTTACATAATAGGCCTAATGTAGTTACTACAGAACTTGATTGAGAACCCAGGTGAATAACAGAGTTCTGATGGCCAATGGATCTTTAGGAGTTCATAGCTACATAAAGTTGCATTTGAAATTTAAAAATTCTATTATGCCTGCCTAGAAGAAAAAATAATGTATTTCCGGAGATAACTATCCAACCAATTTCCTTCTACTGCCATAGCCAGGATTTTCTTTTAGGTCATTTTATTATAATAAAGTAAAAGTGTCTCTCTTATGGTGTGGTCATGGCCTCTTTATTGGTCTCATCGGCAAGCCAGAATTGTTCCTATGTGGTAATCAAAGCAGAATCACCACATGAAACACCTGGCTCCTACCTTAATTGACAGGGAACTACATCAACCAGGTCACTTCTGGCAAAAGCAAAAGGGTTTATCACAATCCAACACTCAGAGTAAAGGAGGAATATTCCTTCCAAATAATGTAGTCTAGGTAATGAAATCTAATGCTTCCTGAAATTCATTCTGGGCAAGTAAAATGTGCCTCCAGAACACTAACTCCTATATATCACTCTGTATGCCATAACCTTTTCTTAAGGCTACAATCTGAATCATCTTGAGACCTACTCCACAGTAGAGGTTGAGTTCTACTGGAAATCATGATCAACTAACCTTGTTTGGTCATTTCTCAGCCAAGGAATACATGTTTGGTCATTTCTCAGCCAAGGAATACAGTAAACTAGTTCTGGGTTCAAAAGCAATGAAGAAGTGTGTGTGTATTCATGATAATGTACATTTAAAATATTAAGAAAAATTTGAATATAGCAGGTGATAACAATATTCACTATATTTCTTTAGAAAATATGCATTGTAAAATCTCAAGCCAACATTGTTAATAAAGCAAGATAATATTTTACAATACAGAAATTGGAATTTTGAAAAGGAAGTATTTTTATAAACATTGATGCCTATTATGGTTACTGTGCGATGAATTCCCACATACTAAATGAAATGTGCTCTTTTAATTCCAGAAACTGAGCAAAAAGACTCGTGAGTATTGTGTGTCTTTGTCGAGACCTAGCAACCTGGGAGAGCATGGCAGGGGCCTGCAGGCAAGGCTTAACAGCCTCCTACATGGAACCCTGACTATGCAGTTAGTCAGCCTGCCAGATAAGGGTTGAGATGGCCCATCTGTGCAGGGAACATGACTCAAAGGTTGATATGAGTGAAAAGAAAAACTCCATCATAATGATGTGAGTAAAAGAACAGTCCATTGTGATGGGGGGGGGGCTCCAAACCATGAGAAAACACTCATTAAGCCTCTTTCTCAGAAACTTAATTGAGTACATGGAAGAAAAAAGTTTTTCTCCCCTGTTGATCCTAACCTTTAACTTTGACAATAGAAGTCAGATAATGTAGGGTTGTTTTAGGTCTTTAGAGAGGAATAGCTTGAGGCTAGTCTTAAGATGGTTATCTTACTTTCCCTATAATTCTGTTTTCTTCAAGAGGACTTATAAGAAAAAGAAACATGAGTTATTTTGTGAAAAATTGGAGATTGCAACAGGATGGCATTTACTGTGTTTTATTTGTATACCCTAAAACACTGTGAGAACCACGACTTGATTTCCTTCCTTACTCAATTATTTAAATTCTTATATTAAGATTGATTCAGGACAAGGTGGCACCACAACCTGCCACCTTAGCCCCAAAGTGTTGATGTTGCTGCAGATGTAGGAACCAGCTTGATGGACAGGCCTGGAACCTAGGGGGAGACACTGGCACCTTGCTGTCTCCCCCATGGTGCACTCCTGACTGGTCAATTTCATGTCAGTTTCCAAGGCCTGAGAGCTCATTGGACAACTGGGTATAACTGATGAGGACCCACCCTAAGAGTCAACACTGAGTTCTGGCAAAACAACCCCCTGTCACTATATAACCCCCTGAGCAGAGAGCCGGAGACAGACCTCGAAGAGGGAGCAGGAGAGCTTGTTCCCCTTCCGGTTCTCTCTGCCAGGAGGTTTGGTTTTTTGCAGTTGTTGTAATTTTTGTTCCTTAAATAAATCCTGACTTACTACTGATCCTGTGGTCTGTTGATTCATTCTTCGAATTGCCAAGACCAAGAACCTGAAATCCAGTATCAAGATGCTTGTTATTTGGTGAGAATGGCTATTCACAGACATAGATATTTCAGAAAGCCAGTGAAACAAAGCTTCAGGACCTCTTCCCCCACTGCAGAGTCCTAGGACAATGCAAGCATTGGGTCTCTGGGATCATATGTCCTTTTGTGATTATGTGAAAAGTAAGACATTTTAACATAATCAATTGAAACTTCTGTCTTTCTACGCAGACTTACCCATGATCACACTTCCCTTTCTGTTGGTGGACATTGAGTGATTGTGAAAAAAATCGCAAGAAGGGAAAGTGATTTGACAATACATGTAGTTTGGGCATCGTGAAATACATTATGTTGTTTGAAGTCATACAGTTAAATTTCTATTAGTGATATTTAAGCAGTAGTGTCAGACATATGCCCATATCCTCCTGTGCTGACTCAACTCTGCAACCAAACAACAAGGTGAAAAATAAAAGATGAAAAAGAATTTGCCTATTGGAGCCAGGCTCCAGAAGTATTGGAAGTAAATAAAACTAAATTTTCCAATATATGAAAATAAAAATTATTCTCTGGAAAATTTTTTCCATCTTTAGATGTGTAACATTTTAACCAGAAGGTTTCTTTCACATTGACATGTGCAAAAGAAGAGTTTGGTCTGTGATAGTATTACTCAATAATATAGTATATATATGTGTAGTGTATAAAACTGCAAATACACCATATCTTTGTGTTTATGTTTGACATATGTAACACAGTATTGAATTTATGAAAGTAACTTTATATTTAAGTAACACTTAACAGTACTGTAAACATTGAGCAAAACTGGACAGCCCCTGTGGCTCAAAGGAGTAGGATACTGGCCCCATGTGCCAGAGGTGGCGGGTTCAAACCCAGCCCTGGCCAAAAAAAAAAAAAAAA
>NW_003852615.1:235604-236489 GCF_000181295.1 Otolemur garnettii
TGTGATGCCTGTGGCTCAAAGGAGTAGGGCACCAGCCCCATAGGCCAGAGGTGGTGGGTTCAAACCCAGCCCTGGCCAAAAACTGCAAAAAAAAAAAAGAACATGACATTATAAAATGTTATAAAAAGAGGCAATAGGTGTGAGGTAAAAATTTTAGTAAAGCATACTATGTATATTATGCAACTAGAAAAAAATTATTTCTGTATGTCTTTTCTTTATTTGAGACAGAGTCTCACTCCATTGCCCTGGAAAGAGTGCCATTGAGTTCAAGAGATCTTACTCCCTGAGCCTGGCTCAGCATTTCATTTTAGATAGTTAAAGAAAAAGGTATAATCTACATCATAATATAAGAAATAAATAATGTAGACAAAAGCATAAATTAATAAAAATAGAAAAACAGAAAGGAGAAATGATTAATAAATCTAAGATTCAAGAATTTTTTTAAGCTAATGCAATGCTTCAACTAGAATGTGATAGAGAATGAAAAACAATGAAGATAAATTTAACTTTTGAAATATAATTATAACATTTCTAAATAAAATAGAAATAGAGTAGTTAAGGCGGTGCCTGTGGCTCAGTGGGTAGGGCACCAGCCCCATATACAGAGGGTGGCAGGTTTGAAACTGGCCCTGGCCAAACTGCAACAAAAAATAGCTGGACGTTGTGGCAGGTGCCTGTAGTCCCAGATACTCAGGAGGCTGAGGCAAGAGAATTGCCTAAGTCCAGGAGTTGGAGGTTGTTATGAGCTATAAAGCCACAGCACTCTACCATGGGCGATAAAGTGAGACAAAGAAAGAAAGAAAGAAAGAAAGAAAGAAAGAAAGAAAGAAAGAAAGAAAGAAAGAAAGAAAGAAAAAGAAAGAAAGAAAGAAAGAAAGAAAGAAA
>NW_003852615.1:236512-254358 GCF_000181295.1 Otolemur garnettii
AGAGAGTAGTTAGTATAAACATAAAGTATTATGTCCAACTAGGGCTTATTTCAGATTATGAAGATTTGACCATGTTAGTGCTCTGTTAAACCAGTGGTAGTGACTTAGATTTCCATTAACAGTCAACTCCTAAGACATGATACACTTCACATTACATCAAATTTAACTAGATTTAAGAAAGAATATAACAAGTTCTCTGTAGATTTTAGTTATCATTTTGTCTCATTCATAATCTGTAAATAATGGAACCTTCTCTAAAGAAGACAAATGAATGGCTAATAAGCATAAGAAAAAATGCTCATCATCTCTAATCATCAGAAAAATGCAAATCAAAACTATCCTGTGATATCACCTAATCCCAGTGAGAATGGTCCACATCACAAAATCTCAAAGCTGCAGATGCTGACGTGGTTGTGGAGAGAACAGAACACTTTTACACTGCTGGTGGGACTGCAAACTAATGCAACCCTTTGGGAAGGAAGTATGGAGAATCCTTAAAGAACTCAAACTAAACCTCATCCCATTTGATCCTGCAATCCCATTACTGGGCATTTACCCAGAAGAGAAAAAAATCATTTTATCTTAAGGACATTTGCACTAGTCTGTTTATTGCAACCCAATTACAATTGCCAAATTGTGGAAATAACCTAAATGCCCACCAATCCAGGAATGGATTAACAAGCTGTGATATATGTAAACCACAGAATACTATACAGCCACTGAAAAGGATGGTGACTTTACATCTTTTGTATTAAATTGGATGGAGTTGAACTACATTCTTCTTAGTAAAGCATTGCAAAAATGGAGAAGCAAGAGCCCAGTGTATTCAATTCTGATATGAGGACAACTGATGCTAGTACATGTAGAGGGAGGAAGAATGGGGGAGGGGGGAAGGGAAGGAGGGAGGGAAGTATGGGGCCACGGTGTGTGACACACCTCTTAGGGGCAGGATACTATTAATAGAGGGACTTCACTCAGCAAACACACACAATGTAACCTGGCTCATTGTAAAAAAAAAAAAAACTTTGAACAATTAAAAAAAAAGGGAAGAATATAAAATAGGAAATAATGTAGCATATACAGTGTTATATATATAATACTATATTATACTATACTATTACTATATTAGCAAATTGGAGGCCTATGACTGACTCTCAGGTTCACCTTCCTATGTTCCAAGTCATTTCACACTTGAAACACACATGTTCAACTAAGTCAGAGAAGCCAGAAGTACCATGGTCCCATTGTTCATTGCTAGTCACAAGCCCCAGAGAATAACAACTAGCTCACATTCTTCAGTGCTGCTGTATTTCATCACAACTGGTAACTAGTTATTCAATAACTGTTACTGGTGACAAAGTATGAATTTTGGTCTGGCACATAGTTTTTGATGAAATTTTCACTTACATTGGATCTATTGCCTCTTACATTTCTTGCATAATTTTGCAAAAATAATTTGCCCATAGGCCAAACATTAGGCATACAGGAGACTATAGGAAGAACCATAGAAGCTGCTGTTAACACTTCCTTTCTAGTCAGTATGGGTTTTTTGTTCATATACATTATCATAATAACAGGTGACATTGAGAAAAGGATTTAACAGGTACATAGGTGTATATAGTTTATAAGTAGCACCTGGTAAGTTACAATACATCCAATCTTGATTTAAAAATAAGACTGGAAAGATTCATAATCAAATGTTTAGGAATATAACTCTAGAAACAATTTTCAATGTCATATAATATAATGGTGAAACACTCAATGTAAATACTAATTTTAATGAAAAATATGAAAAATGTATCTTTATAATTAACCTCATTCTATGAATATATTCTAAGTGAATATTATTTCATCATAAAATGAATTGGAAAAAGGATTTTAAAACGAGGAAAAAAATGAAACTTACAACTATGTCTGCCTGTGAAAAGAGAATTAAGGTGTTTAAATATAAAATACCTGTAAAAAGTTATACTTTGCCCATTCATTGATTAAATAAATACTGAATCCTCTTATGCCAAATACTCTGCAACTTAAAACAGGAAACAATGAACATATCAGAGTTTCTATATTTAGGAAGCTTAGCCAACAGTGGTGGTCCTCAGCCCCAGCTGTGTATCAGAGTTACCCAAGGAGCATTTTGCTAAATATACATTCATAAGCCACATCCCAGAGTTATTAAATCATAATATTAAAGGGTAGGGCATGAGGCTCTTTTTTTTTTTATATATTGGCAAACAAAACTTATAGATATTTATGGTCTTCCCATTTTACTCTCTATTTCTATGAGCTTGACTTTGTTTAGATTCAACATATAAGTGAGATCATGCAGTGTATCTCTGTCTTTGCTTGCACTCTTCTTTTGGAAGGGAAAAAAAACTTTCCAAATAATTTTTTATGTATACCTCATCATTAACTACTACTCCTGAGGAATAGAATTATTATACAATTCAAGGAGGTACGAGAAATGAAACAAAGTAAAGAAAAGGGGCTTTGCCTGAATTGTGCAAATCAAGAAAGAATTCTTGCTAAAAAGGATTAATAAGCCAAAACCGTCATGGTGGGTAAGAATTTGTCAGAGGATTAAGTAGGTATATGAAGTTTGTTCCATGCAGAAAAAAAGAAAAAAAAAAAAAACTAGTACCAAAAATTCCAATATAACAAAATATCTAAAATCAAGAAGGATTTTTTTTTCTATATACCAATTTTAAACCTTTGGAACATATAATGGGGAATAAAAACTAATATTGGTAACATATTTTAATTTTCCAGAGAAACCTAACAAGAAATTTACAGATTTTATAAAAATAAGAATAAATCTTAGAAAATCTTGTTCTGCGTTATGCAAAATATCTTTAAAATAAACTATGTATAGTACCTTGAATGAGAAAATTAAATTGTATGATTTAAATTTTTCCAAAATTAGTATACACAGAGAAAAATAGTATGTGATTTGTATTTGTTCTACCATTATTTATTAGCATATACTCAAAATATCTTAAGGCTCCTTAGTTTACACTCAGTTTTCAACTCATTTGGATACATTTTAAGTTGATATATATATTTTTTATTTCCTTTTATTTATTCTCAGCTTATTTCATTTTATTTTAGAGAGTGTATTTCAGTTTCTAAGCAGCAAATACCTTATATGCAATCTTCCTATATGAATCAAATATAGGAGAATATTAGGAAAAAAATTTAAGAACAAATATGAAAATGTAGAAAATAAATTCTCAACCAGAACATTGAATACCAAACTTGACCCAAGAAGAATAAACATGAATGGACTCTTCATTGTATTAAAAATAAATTATAGAAGACATAACATTTAAAAATCAACCCAGGGCCTCTGTTAAGGTCTGAATAGTTTTTTTAAATACAAATCTCTACCCTAAATAAATTTTAAAAGAAAAAGATTGTTGTTTTTTTTTTTTAGAGTAATCATTGGCAATCTACCAATGCAAGGAATTTGAATTTGTGGGTCAAAGATTCAGAATAAGAAAAAACAAAAGAAATGAGTTGGGCATTTGGATCCAATGTCCCCTTGATAAGAAATAGGCAAATTTTAATTTAGTAAGATGTTTTATCAAATGATACACGTAGCAAGCAAAGGAAAAGAACAAAGATATCAAATATGTGAGCATCTTCATCAAAAATTACTGACTTAAGTAAAATTATAGAATTTATATGCAACGATAGCAGAAAAGGACATTTTATAACTCACATTAATTAAATACTTATCAAGGTGGTCTTCTGTTATACCATAAAATAAATCTCAAAAAGATTAAAATTATACAAAGTATGCTCTTTGTCATACAGTAATTAAGCTAGAAATAAGATATTAGTAAGAAAATACTCATATTTGGAAATTAAACAATACAACTCTAAATAACTAATGAGGAAGAAGAAATCACAATGAAAGTAAATACTTTGAACTAAGTCATAACAAAATATATATTATATTTTGCAAGATCCAGCTACAAATTGACTAGATGAATTTTTATATACTAACTTTCAGGAAATTTTACATAATAGAAAATAATAAAGGTGAAAATCAATTACCTTAAACATAACTCCTAGGAAAATAGAAAAGCAATAACAATAGCCTGAAAGAAAACAAAATATTTAAGGAAACCAAAAAATGAGAAGGAAAAGAAATGAGAAAGATAAGAAATAAAATAGAAAACAATCAAGTTGATCTATACCGCCAGAGATATACGAACAAAATTGAAACACCTGGCAAAGAAGATCTAGTCAAAAAGAAAGTGGTCACAAATAGAAATATCGTGACCAACATCACTTAATGCCATGAAAACAAGAATATGGAAATAGGTGACTATTACAACTTTTTGTAATAGTCTGCTTTTTCCAGCAATACTTCAGCAACAAATATAATTTAAGCAATTTTTAGAATTCATTCACATAACTTCATTCATGTTAGGCAAATATTTTTTAGCTTTTATTATGTATCAGTATCTTGGGTAGACCTTGGAAAATACCATGACTTCAAACTTACAAACTAGTGATATAAACACTTCTGAATAATTTCAAAACAATCTTAAGAGCTGTCTTAACAGTCAACCCAGAGTGATAAAAGAGTATGCATAAAAGCCATCAACCCAAGACTAGGCTGCCAATGAGGGTTTTCTGGAGGAAGTTAACAATTAAAGTGAGTCTTAAAGACAGAAGAAAATGGCATGAAAAAGTCCTAGTCAGGGCCAAGAGTGTGTCAACAGACGTGACAGCTAATTTTAGGTGTTAAATTGACTGGATAAAGGAATGCCCAGAGAATTAGTAAAGCATCACTTATGGATGCATCTGTGAGGGTGTTTCCAGAGGAGACAGGCATGTGAGCTGGTGGACTGGGTGGAGAAGATCTGGACGCAATGTAGCAGGCACCATCCAATGGGTTGGGGGCCCACATAGAACAAAAAGGCAGAGAAAAGGCAATTTCCTCTTCTTTTGCCATAGAGCATTAGAACTCCAGGCTCTCCTAACTTTGCACTCAAAGACTTATACCAAGAAACCCATCTTCCCCTGTTCCTCAGGTCTTTATCCTCAGACTGAGAGTTATATCATCAGCTTCCTAAGTTCTAAAGCTTTTGGACTTGGACTGAGCTATGCTACCAGCAGCCCAGGGTCTCCAGTTTGTAGCTGGCCTATCATGCGACTTCTCAGCCTCCATTATCACATGAGCCAATTTTTCTAATAAGTGCCCTCTCATGTATGTATGTATGTATCTATCATCTAAATACAAATTTCCTATTGTGAATGTCTCTTTTACTCTGAATAATATAACAGGCACCCAGACTTTGGGGGGAATTACCCAAGATTGATACTGGTAGATTGTATATGAAGACCTGTCACTGAGGAACAGGGAAGCCTAAAAGAGATTGTTATAAATGCAAGAATGATGATAAAGGTCATGAATAACTTTTGTGTTCCAAATAGCAGTGGGCTTCTGTGACAAATTTCATAAAAGGGAGTAACACAAATAAGGTTTTGCTATAAGTCTTGTTTCTCAGAGTGTAATAACCAGCCTCATGGATGAGCTTGTAAATGCAAAAACCCAGACTCCATTCCAGGTCTACTGAATGAGAATCTGCCTTTTAACAAATTTCTCAGATGAGTGCACATGTAACTTTGAGAAATGCTGAATCCGATATTTAAACAGTATGTATTCTTCCTAATAAAAGCAATAGTCAAGTGAGGAGACTCATTTGTAAGAAAACTATAGCACTGCATATACAAATTGAAAGGAATTTAATAAGTCATGGAAGACAAGTAGGAAATAAAACTTGAAAAGAAAGAAACCCTTCTTTTTATAAATTCAGGCACATGTGTTAAGTTAAATTTGAAGATTAAGAGAGAAGTCAAAAATGCTAATATGGTCAATAGCTTGAATGAAAAGAAAAATGATGAATATACTGAAAGCAAGTATAGAAAATACCTCATCATAGAATAAGTTGAGTGATATTATGTTAAAATTAAATAGCCAATCATGCTGTAAGAAGGCTCTGAAAACAGTAAGTCAACAATTTTATGGTCTTTCATAGTTTATAAAACTTTTCTACATTTGTCCAATTTTTAATTAACTGTCTCATAGCATTAACTTGATATTACTTCTTTAAGGGATGTTTACATTTTATAAAACACAAGCTATTTTCTTTGAAATTTAAGACTGTATTACTCATGAGGGTAGGGTTAGGAAAACATAATATATGTTCAGAGATTCCCGAATTAAGCTCACTTATGCTGTGTACTTGTGACTACTGCTCAAGAAATACATGACAAATTTCAAGATTTTTTCATTAGTATTAAAACATTTATGGAAGAATTTGCCTGAGATTTCATCTTCTATGATACTACCCTTGGGAGCTATTCTGAAAGCTATGCCCATATAAGCTATCCTTCAGCGAGTCTCCATTTCAGCCTTGCCTAATGCACCCACATTACTCCGGCTGATAATGGCTTTTTTGTTTGTTTTTTAACTGAAGGAGTTGGAAAAATCCAGCAGAAAATGTAAAAGATATTTCTGCTATAATGTTGGCGATAGAAATTACAAAATAACCACATATTCTAGGTTTGCTAACTATGTCTGAATTATGTGTCTTGTCATAAAAGTGGAAAATGATAGATTTTTAAACAATCTCTGCTTCTTTGACTCCACAAGAAAAATTATTAAAGTGACTGCCTACTCCGGCTATGTTGAAATTTTCATTGACAAAGCAAAAGGAAAGCCCACATGCCTATTGAAACCCAAATGGCAAAGTTACTCTCTGGGAACATCTCGTCTTAATTGGTTATTCATCAATGATAAGTTGTAGAGGATGCCAAGAGCCGGATGATTTACAGCTGGGGGGTCAACCCTCGGACAATTCGTCCTCAGGTGCTCCTTGCGGAGAAAGAGCCCAAGCCCATGGCAAGCCTTAGGCATGTAGTCATTGTCTAATGCTCCCCTCACCTGTCTTGTACTGTCCCAATAAAAGGCTACTATAGAGGTTGCTGGGGCTATCCTGCAATCAAGGTTAGCCCACCTCCTTGCAAGCTTGAACCTCTAATCTGCAACACGCCTGGTTCCTTCCTGCAGCAATGGAGACCAGTGCCATAGGGGCTGTGACAATGAGTACCAGAATAGAGATGCCTTGCTAAATCTGGAAGTATGTTAACACCATTTTTTCAGTATGCCAGAAACATTACCCTACTAAATTTAACTCTTACTCTATAAAATTCTGAGGCAATTTTGGTTATTAAATTTTATTTAGTATTAAATTATATTTGATATCAAACATATTGTTATTGCCATATGTTTAATGTAACCCTATTTTCACTGGTTTGTATTAAAAAGAACAGGTTTTTAAACTAAAAGGCTGAAATAAAATTAGATCTACTCATTTACATTGAAATTCACATGTACATAATATACATTGATTAGGCACTTATGGTCTAAAAAGCCTTCTTATAGGTATGTTATTACCGATGAATGAGAACAGGAATGTAAAGATGAACATGATCTATATTCCACTTAAAAGCTGTAAAATGTAATATGGCCAAATGAAGAATAGTAACAGACAACCAGGGTTGCCATGAAGGACCATAATCTGAAAACCAAAGACAGCTTGGATTCTGTAATGGAATACATTTAGAAGACATCTTACTAATAATTTAAAATTCATTTTAAAAATGACTTCTGTTCTTATTGTTTTCTAGGTTTCTTCAAAAAATATGTATATGAATTTGTACAAGTGAGTTAAAGAGAGCAATGAATTTCAGACAGTTTATAGAGATAATCCAAAGCTTAAATCCATTCTTAAGTGAAGTAAAAAAAAAAATTATCAAACTTCCATTTTAGCAATGAATGGTTTATATGTTACTTCCATGAATGTAGACATGGATATTACATTTTTACATAGATATGCTTTCTATATGACCTCCTTTGTGGCAGCTGATAAAATTGCAAATTCCTAGCATATTTCAAATTACACCACTGAAGTGTATTTTTTATCAATATTTTTATTGGCTTTAACATAATCTCAGAGTAAACAAATAAATGCAAATAAATTTCAAAAAGCTGTAGTATCAAATGCAAGTTGTTAATGGTAGAATGCTATTTACTGGGAATTTTTTTCTTTTCTTGCCACAGCCCCTAGGGCCCCTAGGTCCCTGGTCTCCTCGCTGCAGGAAGGAACCAGGTATGTCGCAGATTAGAAGTACAAGCTTGCAGGAGGCAGGCTAACCTGGATTGCAGGGTAGCCCTGCGCAACCTCCGCAGTAGCCTGTTATTGAGACAGTACAAGACAAGTGAGGGGAGTTTGAGACAATGACTATGTGCTTAAGGATCACCCTGGGCTCAGGCTCTTTAGCTGCAAGGAGCACCTGCAGATGAATTGCCCGAGGGTCCACCCCCGAGCTGCAAATCATCTTGATCAGAGGTTGTCTGGCTTGGCATCCCCTACATCTTCTGTTATTCTTTGAAAGGAAATTTTATGGCTGAGAATCCATTTAAATCATATTCACTAAAGCAGAAAGTACATGCTATCTAATTTTTCTATGCCTTAACCACATAGACATAAATATGCCTTAAACTTTATAATAAAGGTAAGTCTATTTTATATAATTACAGATTTTATTTTATTTTATTTTTTCGGAGACAGAGTCTCATTCACCCTGGGGTTGAGTGCTATGGTGTCACAGCTCACAGCAACCTCACATTCTTGGGCTCAAGTGATTCTCTTGCCTCAGCCTCTGGAATAGCTAGGACTATAGGCACCTACCACATGTCCAGCTACTTTTTTTTCTTTATTTTTTAGAGATGGGGGTCTTGCTCTGCCTCAGGCTGGTCTCAAACTCCTGAGCTCAAGCAATCCACCTGCCTTGGCATCCCAGGCTGGAGTGCTGAAATTACAGGCATGAGCCATTGTACCTGGTTAGTACATTTTAAATAGATATTTTAATCATCTGAATTAGTTTCTGTTGTTTGTTTTTTACAACATAAAAATGAACAAACATATGACTTTCCAAATGGGACATATTAGTTTGCATTCCCACCAGCAGTGTAGAAGTGTTCCCTTTTCTCCACAATCCCACCAGCATCTGTGATTCTGGGATTTTGTGATAGGGGCTAATCTTACTGTATTAGATGATATCTCAAAGTAGTTTTGATTTGCATTTCTCTGATGATTAGGGATGATGAGCATTTTTTCACATATCTGTAGGCCATGCATCTGTCTTCTTCAGAGAAGTTTGAGATGGAATCACTTGTTCTCTTCTTGCTAATACGTTTGAGTTCTCTGTGGATTCTGGTTATTAGACCTTTCTCAGAAGCATAAGAAGCAAATATCTTTTCCCATTCTGAGGGATGTCTGCTTGCTTTTCTTACTGTGTTCTTGGCTGTGCAGAAACTTTTTAATTTGAGGAGGTCCCAGTAGTATATTTTTGATGTTGCTTCAGTTGCCCGGGGGGGTCCTCCTCATAAAATATTCGCCCAGGCCAATTTCTTCAAGAGTTTTCCCTACACTTTCTTCTAGTGTTTTTATAGTTTCATGTCTTAAGTTTAAATCTTTAATCCAGTGAGAGTCTATCTTAGTTAGTGGTGACAGGTGTGTGTCCAGTTTCAGTTTTCTGCATGTCACCAGCCAGTTCATCCGGCACCATTTGTTAAATAGGGAATTTTTTCCCCACTCAATGTTTTTAATTGGCTTGTCAAAGATCATATAGCAGTAAGTAGCTGGGTTCATCTCTTGGTTCTCTATTCTGTTCCATACATAGATCTGCCATTTGATCCTATAATTCTTCTGCTATGTATATATTGAGAAGACCAAAAATCATGCTACAATACAGATATCTGTACCAGAATGTTCATTGCAGCCTAATTCACAATTTCTAAGTCATGGAAGAAGCCCAAGTGCCCATTGACACATGAATGGATCAATAAATTGTGGCATATGTACACCATGGAATACTATGCAGCCATAAAGAAAGATGGAGACTTTACCTCCTTCATGTTTACATGGATGGAGCTGGAAAATATTCTTCTCAGCAAAGTATCTCAAGAATGGAAGAAAAAGTATTCAATATACTCAACCTTATTATGAAACTAATTGTTAACTATCATAGGAAAGTATAACTATCATAGGATAGTTAACTATGTTAACTATCATAGGAAAGCTATAATCCAATTGTAGTCCAAGAATAAGAGGAAAGGGGAGTGGGGGGAGGATGGGTGAAGGGAGGGTGATTGTGGGGATCACACCTATGATTTATCCTATAAGGTACATGTGAATCTTTCTAAATGTCAAATATAAATGTCTTAACACAACAATTATGACAATGACATGATGGCTATGTTGGCCAATTGGATGAAAGTATTTCAAATTGTATATGGAAACAACACACTGTATCCCATGATAGAATTAATGTGCACTAATATGATTTAATTTTTAAAAAAAGAGATTATATATCAAAAAAGAATAAACAGTATATCATTTTCCAATCAATAAGAAGATAAAATAAGTCAAAAACTTCTTTTTCTGACTTTTCATACTACTTAAAATCATCTTTTTTCATTATTTCTGTTTTTCTTTTAACATGAAGATCAACAGCTTATATATGGAAATCAAATGAGAGATGATTTTTCTGTACAATGTTTTGTGTTATTTATTTATGGCTTAAAATGCCTTTCTCTTTTCCAAGTCAACAGCCTTCAATTTGAAATCCTTGAAGATTTTATTATCAAAGGAGATCCTTAGACTGTATCTACTTAGGGCACAAAGTATGTCATGAAGCTGCATGACAACCTAACCGCAAAACACTTTAAATGTTTGTCCAACTGAAATTTCAAGGCTCATTCCTCGTATCTTTAGCTACTTTTCCTATTTTTTTTTTAGTCACAGAGCAGGAATAAGTAAAATGAATGATATTTAAAATAATAATCTCATTAGAAAATCATATTAACAGGTAATACACCTGAGTTTTGCACTGGGTTCAAGGTACTTATATTCTTGAGGATGTTTTCTAACTTAGTTTTCCTAAAACCTTGAAATTTGTACTGACGAGTAAAGAAAAGAGGGTTAGAGCAAGATGAATTAGAAATAGCTCCTTACTAGCCAGTCCCAGCGAGACAGAGAAAGAGAACTCCAGCCACCTCTGGCTGGGGGAACTTACCCAGCGAAATCACTCCAAGAGCACAATGAAGCAATGATGAACTTCAAAAGCCAGTGAGGAGGTCTGGAGGTAGGAAAACTAGGACAGAAGGCAAGTGCTTCTGTAAGGAGAGACTGGCCAGCTAGACAGTCCTCACATAGAGGACAAGAGATAGGAAAGGACTATCTGATAGTTTTATGATTTTGTCTAAATTGCTCACTGGAGCTGCCTTTGGAGTGACTCAAACAGTATCTAATGGCCAGGATTGAATACAGGATGGGGTGAATCTCCCATTAGTTTGTCTACTATCAGGGCACCACCATTGTGGGAAGGCCACATTGGAGGAACAGTCCACAGAATTCTAGTGTATGGCCAGCTCTGGTGTGCTTGCTGAGCTTGGGCAATCATTCTTAGGGTGAGCTGAGCAGACACTTCACCCCCGGGAAAGCCACTATGTTGCAGGGGGCACTGTTTGACATGCCTCCTAAAGAAGCTGGAGAAGCTTCAGGACCCCAATCCCATGAGGACTAAAGGCAGCCAGGACCTGATTAAAGGCAAGTAAGTCAGGACTGACCTCCTCTGCAACTAGAAAGTAGCTTCAACCCCCATTTTGTATATAGCTAAAGAAGAATGTGTGTTCTCCATCTCCTAACATCACAGTGCCACTGGTGGCCAGGCAATGTATTTCTACATATAGTTTTATATATATTTATATAGTCATACCTATATATATTTCTTTCACTTTTGTTTCCTTTTCCTATTTTTTCTTATTTTATTTTCTCTTTTTTGTTGTTGTATTTCTGGTTGTTTGTAGTTTTGTTTTTTGGTTTGGTTGTATTTTTATTTTTTCATTTTTACTTTAGTCATTAGCAAGGCTCCTCCATTTCTGTTAGTTTTCAGTCCCCTTTATTCTTTCCTCCTTTCTTATGTCTCTATCTCTTTTTTTTTTTTTTTCCTTTTTTGGAAGAGATTTTTCTACTTCTCTCATATTTCCCACATAAATTTCTCATACAAGATAGGAAACATATCCCTTTTTTCCCTTATATTATACAACAGCGGTTCTCAACCGGTGGGTCCCGATCCACAGGAACTGTATTAAAGAGCCACAGCATTAGGAAGGTTGAGAACCACTGTTATACAAGGTGGATATAAAAATCATGTGCAATTGAAATAGTTTAAATAGTAAATTGCACAAGAACTTTAAGTCCAACATGCACAATTGTATTTTTAATATTTTTATCTATTTTTTTATCTTTTTTTTTCATCTTTTCTCTGAGGGCTGGAAGGTCGTAGCATTGTTCTGGCTGGGAGTCACAACTTTGGTCTGACACAAGGAGGTCACAATTCAAGGTCTAGGATGTCCTTCTAATTTTGGCCTTTGGAAAGACACTATTGGTAGGTCCCCTATGTAACACACTGCTGATTTTTATTTCTTCTATATTTGGCAGAGATGGGGTTCACTTTTGCCTTTGTGGGTAAGGAGCTAATGACTTCAAACAACCCACCCAGCCCAGCCCTCTAAAGGCCCAGACTTGCAGGTGTGGCCATAGCATCCTGCCAATCACCACCATTTCTTCTGTCACTCTCTTTTTGTCCTCTCTCCTTCTCTTCGATTATTTTCATTCACCTTCCCTTTTTTTCTTCCTCTTTATCCTATTCTTTTGTTTCTCTCTTCTTGCTCTTTAATCTTATCTTCCTTTTGGTCTTATACCAAAAAGCCATTTCAACACCTAAGCTCTAAGACAAGGTAATTTAAAGTGAAGGAGGTAATGAGAAGGAAAAAGAAGGGGAAGGAAGTGAACGAGAAAAAAACATATATAAGAAGGCACCAACAGAAGAATTTTGGCACCTTGATAAGCCAAAACTGAGCAATCTGTCAAATAACCATGAGAAAGGTAAAACAGAGTATTCCACTTGTAAACAATTAATGTAAATGACAGAAAGGGAATTTAAAATGTAGATGGAAAAGGCACTAAAGGGAATTATGAGAAAGTGGAAAAACAGAAATAAAAAATAGATGAAAGATAGAAGAACATAGAAAGCATATGGCAGAGCTTAAGGAAATGGAGTATATCTGGGAACTTAAAGATACAGTAAGAAGCATCAATAACAGACTAGACTAGGGAGAAGAAAGAATCTCACAGGATAAGGCTCTTGAGCTAACCCAGGCAATTAAAGGAGAAAAGAAGAAAGAGAACATTCACTCAGAGAATTATGGGACTTCAAGAAGCATTCAAACATAAGAATTAGGGGATTTCTGAAGGGGAAGAAGAAAGCCCTAGGCTAGAGGAATATTTGCTATCACCTCTACTATTCAAATAGTGCTGGAAGTTCTAGCCAATACAATCAGGCAAGAGAAAGATCTAAAGAGCATCCGAATAGGGACAGAGGAGGTCAAATTCTCGCTTTATTCTGATGAAAAGATCTTATACTTAGAGAACCCCAGAGACTCATGCACAAGACTTCTGGAAGTGAACAAAAAATACAGTAATGTCTTAGGGTACTAAATCAATGTCCACAAATCAATAGCCTTTGTATATGCCAATAATAGCCAAGTTGAGAAACTAACCAGAGACATAATTCCCTTTATAGTAGCTTCAAAGAAAATAATATACCTAACAAAAAAGATGAAGGACCTCTATGAAGAGAATTATGAAACCCTAAGAAAAGAAATAGCAGAAGATATTAACAAATGGAAAAACATACCATGCTCTTGGCTGGGAAGAATCAACAAATCATTGTACAGATCAATGCAATCCCCTTAAAATACCAATATCATACTTTGAAGAACTGGAAAAAAACAGTTCTTTATTTTGTATGAAACAAACAAAAAAATAAAAACCTGTATGGCCAAAGCAATTCTTAGTAATAAAAACAAAGCCAAAGGCATCCCTCAACCAGATTTTAGGTTATAGTACAAGTCCACCGAGATTAACATCATGGTATTGACACAAAAATAGAGATATAGACATTTGGAACTGAATAGAAAACCAAGATATGAAACCAATCTCTTATAGCCATCTGATCTTTGATAAATGAAACAAAAACATACACTGGGGAAAAGAATGGTGCTGGGACTGGACCTGCACCTCTCACCACTTACAAAAACTGATCCAAAATGGATAAAAGATTAAAAGCTAATAGATGAAATGAAAAGAAATCCTAGAAATAAGTGTGGGAAAAACTCTTGAGGATGTCACCCTGGAGAAAGATTTTTATGAAGAAGACTTTAGTGACAATCACAACAATAACAAAAATAAACAAATGGGACTTAATCAAACTGAAAAGATTCTGGACAACTAAGAACTCAACCACTAAAGCAAATAGACAACCTTCAGAATGGGAAAAGATATTTGCATGTTACAAATCTGACAAAGGCTTGATAAGTAGGATTGACAGAGAACCCAAATTAACAATAAAAAAGAGCAAACAATCCTATCTATCATTGGGCAAGAGACATGAACAGAACCTTCTCTGATGAAGACAGGCAACAAAGTATAAAGCCAACAAAGTATAAAGAAAATGCTTACCATGCCTAATCCTCAGAGAAATGAAAATTAGCAACTAACTAGATGAAATTTAGTAACTAACTAAATGAAAATTAGTTAGATGAAGATATCTTCATCTAACCCCAGTCAGAATAGCCCAAGTCACAAAGTTCCAAAGTAGCAGATGTTGGCATGGATGTAGAGAGAGGGGAAAGTTTTACAATTTTGGTGGGATTGCAAACTAATACAGACTCTTTTGGAAAGAAGTATGGAGAATCCTCAAAGAAATCAAATTAGGTCTTCCATTTGATCCCACAATCCCACTGCTAGGTATCTATCCAGAAGAAAAAAACATTTTATCATTAGGACATTTGCACTAGATTGTTTATCACAACTCAATTTATAATTGCCAAGATGTGGAAACAATCTAAATGCCCATCAACTCAGAAATATATTTACAAACTGTGGTATATGTACAGCATGGAATACTATACAACCATAAAAAGACTGTGATTTTACATGTTTTATATTAACCTGGATGGAATTGAAACATATTCTTAGTAAAGTATCACAAGAATGGAAAAGCAAATATCCAATGTACTCAATACTAATATGAAGCCAGCAGTTGATCTAATTAACACATAAAAGTAACACTCAACTCAAGTTTGGGGGAGGGAAAAAGAAGGAGGGAGCAGAGAAGAGGAGGGGCGATTGGTGTGCTCCTGGTTAATGGGCACAATGTAGGGATGTATGGATGCAGGACACAACTACAAGATGGGCTCCAAATAAAAAAATTCAAATATTATGATTTGGTTGTTTGTACCTTCACATTAACCTGAAATTAAAAAACGAATAAAGAAAATTTGTACTGCAAAAAACCAATAAGATTTTTATGTCCCTTCTATTGCAAGTAGCATCTACTTGAACAACATTTCTGAAGTGAATCAGCAGAGGTTATTATATCTATAGTTATTACTTAATGATTTAAGCTCCATGGAAACAATTAGAACTTTTATAAATGTAAACCTATCAAAGTGGTCAATGAGGTAAGAATACGTAAAAAGAAAGGTCCAAAGAGTATAAATTATATTACATTTTGACATTATTCATTAAAGGCACACAACAAATAATACAGTAGTTCTTCCCTTCATAGATTTTACATTATAGTCCGAGGGTTTTATTTTGTTAAGATCTTTGGTATATGTTTGAATGAGGGGGGGAAAGGTATTTTTTATTTTTGAAATTTGGTTCAAGTAGAAATAAATCTTAACATGACTATTTATCTAATTATTATATTCCATGAAAAATGTGTCCCAAACTTATTACAGACCATTTTAAATAAGCACATATTGAGTATTTCACAAAATAGTGAAATAAAATAGTGTTCGCAAAAGAGACACTTTTATAAATAATATCTATAAAGCACACTAATTAAGTAGCCTTGTAAGTTTGTGAAATCTAAATTTTTAATGTTTGACATATTTTTGGCTTCAGTATTTGAAAAGTAAGAATTTGTGTCTCAGTCTAGTATACTTGCTTAAATGTAACCTTGGTGATTTGGCCATGATTTCAAATAATGTCTTTATATATACATTGAACAGACATTTTAATTTGCAATAAATCCTTCCTACCTCGTATTGCCACCAGTAAAAGACCAAATGGAATTGTATATTTTTGTTTTAATGTAAATTCAGATTAAAAGATTACTTGTTTTTCACAATGTGACTGAAAAACTTTAAGATAAATTTTTGCTTTTCCATATATTACAGGATATAATAAAAAGAGTATAAAGTTTGTGAGAAGTTAGATCTGAGTTAGAGACACTAAAAAAGACAAGAGTTTTGAGATCAAATATAATTTTTTTTTCTGGCCTTGTGACTTTGAACTTCAGTTCTTAAATTAGGTTTAGATTCATCCATAAAATTAGACCTATGGAGTACATTATTGTAAGACATAACTGCTTAATTAGGTGTAAAATCATGATATGATTTCTAACCAGGTGAAGTGATGAAATATATGCTTTGTTCTTTTTTTAAACTTCTCTTTCTTTACCAAAAAGAATATTAGAATTTTAATGGTGTTCACTTTCAGAACATAATCTCAGGTTATCTCCATGTGTATTGCAAGTATAGTTCAAATAGACTAGAACCATCTTGGGGAACATATGTTTTGTTTTTTTATGTGTATGTTGTTCCCTATCTTTCTATATCCTTCCTCCAGCCACGAAAATGAAGCTTGTTATAACATGTACTGAGTGAATCAATGAACGTTAACAAGTTAACAGCTGGCAGGAACAAGTAAAACATTGGTGTCAACTATCATCTTCTCTAGCACATTGTTAATTCATATGTACATTGGCTTGTGAAGGGGACAAGAACATTGTTCTAGCCCATGAAATTAAAGATTTGTAAAAAATTTTTTTCAAAATAAATATCTATTAGCTGACATATTGGTTAAGTTGTACACTGTTGGGTTTGAAATTTTGTAAGTAATTTCTTTCTTGAAGATTCTAAATAATTTATTTTATAGTGTTATTCTAGAAAGTAAAGATGATGCCTGTTTTAACACCTATTAAAAATATGTAGGTGAGATAAGACACTTGCAGAACTTTAAATCTCTGGAATCCAAGATAAGTAATATCACCCTTTTTCAAAGATTTGAGAAATAAAATAATGCATGAGAGGCTCAGAGAAAGGTCAACACAGGGCCTGAACTTGTACCCTGACATGAATCGTGGGGATATGATCCTGAACTTACTTTGTTACAACTCCAATGTGTAGTAGTTTGTAATTAGTTTGGATTGTTACCTGTACTCTATGATGTGGTGAGTATCCTAATGGTTTATTATGAAATACCTAATGTGTACACTACAAAATCAATGGATGGGATATGACTTGGCTACACGTGGAAAAGTTTAAAAACAGTAGAGAAATGGAGACGGTAGCTTCCCTGGTTTGATGCCTACATATCAAATCCTATCTCTTACAACCTACCAAATCAAATGCAAAAATCAAATGAAATAAAAATTAACTCTGTGGCTCAAGCCGCTAAGGCACCAGCCGCATACACCTAAGGTGGCGGGTTCGAATCCAGCCTGGGCCTGCCAAACAACAACGACGGCTGCAGCCAAAAAATGGCCGGGCATTGTGGCGGGCTCCTGTGGTCCCAGCTACTTGGGAGGCTGAGGCAGGAGACTCGCTTGAGCCCAGGAGTTGGAGG
>NW_003852615.1:254396-287822 GCF_000181295.1 Otolemur garnettii
AAAAAAAAAAAAAATTGCAAAGCTTACTTTAAATCTATACAGAAATATTTCAGGTAAAGAATACATAAAGCTTTGAAAAGGAACAAAACTGGAAAACTTTCACTACCTTTGATGAAATCCTATGATAAACTGACAAAAACAAGACAGTATGGAATTAGCAGAAGAAGAGAGCAATAGAGCATTTGAGTAAAAAAATAAAGTACTTGGAATCAGAATTAACTAATGTATGATAAGGGAGATACTGTAGGGTAGTGGGAAACAATGGTCTTGAAATAAATGCTGCTAGATTAAATTTCCTTATGGAAAAAATTATCTTGACATCCTACATCATGCCATGTACCAAAATCAACTGCATGGGGATTGCAATCTATACAATAAAGTCTTAAAAAAGACAATCACCTTTAAAGCAAATTTCAAAACTTACTTAAATAATGAATTAAAAAGTAAAATAATAAAATTGAAAGAAGAAAATATGGTAAATAATCCTGTTGACCTTTGAATAAGCAAAGAATTTCAAAATTTTTAAATGATACCAAGAGAACATTGCAAAGGAGAACAATAATTTGCACAATATGAAAACTAAGAGTTTTCTATTTTTCAAAAGCAGATTGAAAAGACTGAAATGGCAACCCATAGAATAAGATGTGATATTTGCAACACATATAGCTAACAAAAGGATATGCCCAGAATATGTAGACTACTATAAATCAATAGAAAAATGATTGTCAAACTAAAAGCACAAATAGGCAAGAGTTGATCTGAGACAAAACAAGTATACAAATGTCTGAGTATACAAAACAAGTATACAAATGTCTGAGTATACAAATGTCTAATGAACATATGAAAAGATGCTAAGTTTCACTATTTGATCAGGGAAATGCAAAATCAACTATAATATACTGTTACTACTATGCTAAATATGAAGGACAGAAAATAGCAAGTGCTGACAAGGTTAGGGTATAGCGAGAACTCCGTGATAGTACTGATTAGGGTATAACTTAGTGCAGTCACTTTGAAATGTTTTGATAGTATCTACTGTAGCTAAATATGTAGCAATTCTATTCTGAAGGTACACAGCTGAGAGAAATGCACAAATAGGTTCACAAAAAACTAATACCACTAAAATATTCTTTGCAATGCTCTTCAGAAGCCTAGATACTGGTAAGATGGTGAAATAAATTGCAGAATTTTTTTTCACAATGGAATACTATGCAACAATAAGAATGAACAACACAACAACTTATATAAATCACAAATACTAATGTTGAATGAAAAAAGCTATATATCAATAGAAAAGACTTCATGTTGTTTGATCCTACATCAAGGTGCAAAATTTCCAACACTGGCAAATTCATGTTGTTTAAAGATGAGCATTGTTTAATTTTTGAAATAGTGAACAGAGGTAGACAAGGGGGGTTCTTGGATCCTGGTAGCTTTCTGTTTCTTACTCTGGACTTTAAATTTCATGAGTGTGTTCAGTTTGTGAAAATTGGTCATCTTGAATTTGTATGTATAAACAATATATGTTATATGTGAATAAAAAAATTGGTTTTTGAATTGCAGCCAAAAAAGTCCATATGAGTTGATTGGTTGTTTCAGTAGTAGGCTGAAGCAAGAGAGGGCTGCACTAAGACACGTCTGGAACCTCTATTTTGTAGGAAGCTGAGTCCTGCTCCTAGAACTAGTGGTCAGGGACAGAACATCAGTCAGTAGAATTGCTGGATTATCAGGGCAAGAGCAGAACACATTTAAGGGAAAGGGCAAGGAAGAACTTCAATCCTCGGGTAATGCTAGAATTCAGGCATGAAGGAAAAAATGAGAATCAACAAACACATTAGGGACACTGTTCAGAGGAGTGAATTATCAGTCCTATTAGATTTAAGATAAAACTACAAGTAGCATCAATGCCAATTAAACCAAACACCCAACTCCTAACATACACATACAAGCATAGAAATGTACAATCTTCACAGCTGAATCCAGGAGAACAAGGAGTTTCTCCATCCCGAACCCTTAATGACATTATAGTCGAATGAGTAAAACTAGATAGCTAGAATTAATAAGTCATGAAATGTAGATCAAATGACCAAGAAACCCAGCAGGGCACAGGACTGGGATGCACATTCCGACTTGGTACTAAGTAGAGCCGGCTTTACAGGTTGTTCTCCATTTGTAAATACTCTGTACAAGATTGGCTATACTTCAAGATTCAAGAAGATGGTGGGTAGTCTCTATAATAGTGATTTTCAAACTTTTACCTTCAGAACCTTTTTACTGAAAAGATACAAGGATATCAGAGAACTTTGATATAAACAAGCTCTGTCTCTCTATAATTACTACATTAGAAATTAAAACTTTAAAAATATTCAATCTATTCAAAATCATAAATAAAACTAGTGTACTTTTAAAAATCTGTACAACAAAAAAGAGTTAAGAGTGGCATTTTTTTACATTTTATAATTCTCCTTACTACCTCTCCTCATAGAGACGGCTGAATGTTCTACACCTGCTTTCTTGTTACTTCATTGTGTTGTGATATCAAATCATGCAGCCTCTGGAAAACCCTTTATTCATGAGAAATGATATTTAATGTAGCAAATAATAGCTTAGTGTTATTAGGAAATTGTTTGATGTTATAGACCCTCTGAAAAGGTCTCAAAGAAATCCAAGGGTCTCTGGAATGTGCACCAAGGATCAGTGTTTCATAAATGCCAGTTTGATCTCAGACTGTGACTGATCTTATAGAAGCAAGCTGTTTGAACCTATACTCAAGTATCACAGCATGGAGCTTAATATTTTTGAAAGAATATGAGAATCTATTCTCAGAATAATAGGTCAGGGAAAAGCTTATTGGTGGCTTGTCTAGAAATGGAAGAGAAATTTACCATAGAAATGAGGTGAATTTTTCAAAACAAGTTTCAGTTGTCATCTTTATTGATCCTTTAGAAAATCTTTGGCTAAACCAGGGGAAGATTTGTAAAGACACTAATGGGAAATACTTAGAAAAGAACAACGTGAGAACTTAAAGGTGAGCTTTTGGGGGGATAATGAAAATTTCAGTAAATCCATGTAACAAGTAGGGGAGCAGAATTTGTGGGGGTGATGATAAAAAAACCTTTTAAACTATTTTTAATCTAAAAATATGCTTAGGGAGGCACCTGTGGCTCAAAGGAGTAGAGCACCAGCCCCATATACCAGAGGTGGTGGGTTCAAACCTGGCCCCAGGCCAAAAGAAATAAATAAATAATAAAAATATGCTTTAAATAAAACAATATACACCTACACAAACATACCTTCAGAAATGAATTGTACAAAATTACTGAACTTAGGACAACATAGTTGATTAGTAATCAATTTTAGCAAAATTGATGGAAGAAATGGAAATCGTACAACATTTTATGGAGATTTATGCAATCACGCAGATGGGAGAGGCCAAAAAAGAAAAAAATTAAAGTTCAACAAAACTAAGCAGGAGGTCCAGCTGGGATTGAACTACTCAATAACACTTTTGTAAGTCTCAATTTTGATCTTTTAGAAGTAGAGCGATGCTAAGATTATAAAGGGATGCTCCAAGTATATTGATCACTAATGAATAATATTTTAATAGCTCTTTAGACTCCCCACAACTCCAAATAAAATGGTCACTGTAAAAACAAATAAGTGGTGATGAATTCTCGTTTGCTCATCGTTTGAATCTGATGCCACCACAGACATTTAGAAGACTATTGTAGTGATGGGTTTGATGTATCCGGGAGCCTGGGAGCAGCTGCATGAATTCTTTGCTTTTATTTCTATCCCCCTGACCATAGGTACAAAAGGAA
Organism: Otolemur garnettii; assembly: GCF_000181295.1. Classification (NCBI taxonomy): domain Eukaryota; kingdom Metazoa; phylum Chordata; class Mammalia; order Primates; family Galagidae; genus Otolemur; species Otolemur garnettii. The sequence continues at coordinate 258,218 of NW_003852615.1, forward strand.
GATAGAAAAGACTTAAAAAATAAGGGAGAATCAACAGGACAACTATTTGAATTTTGTAGGACTGGTAGAAGAGTTTTTCTAGTCGGAAATCAGAAGTCAAAGCCTTGTCAGTTTCTCAATAAGCAGAAATCTGCAAATATCAGAAAATACTTCAGGACTCTGAAAATTTAATTTGCATAACATTTTTAAGATAAAGGTGTGGATTTAAATATTTGGAATTGGAAAAACTAAACTAATTCATTTAAAAAGATAGAAAATAATCTAAAATGAATCTGACTCAGAGCCTTGGAAATATAAAGAATTCCTTGACACAGCTACCCCTCACTTGGTATCATTAGGAATTCTAATTTGACATGTTTCTATGAACCTCTGTGAAACAGGTTACCAACTTCTTTCATCATCAAAAAGAAAAGTTAAAAAGATCAATTGGTTATAAAAGATGACATGAATTTTGCCCTGTCAAAATAAAATCCAAAATACCAACTTCTTGTTCAAGTGCAATACCATCAACTCTTTCATTTAAATATGCTTTTAAGCAGAATTAACTTTACTCTTTGAGTTTTGCTTGTCCATTTTGCTTTTATGTCTTTCTCTTTTCTAAGAAAGCCATCATCTTCATTTCAAACTTCTCAGAATGCGGATTTTTAAAAACGGCTTTATATTTTGTACAAAGGAATTTTATTTTCAATGCATACTAGAACAAATGGCAGGAAAATATATTGTAAACTTTTACACATACGTATTTTATTTTAGGAAAGGGGAAAGAGTGGGCAGGTCCATGACTTATTAACAGGTTTTCAAAGTTGTATATAAACCAAAATAAGAGGCAAAATTTGAGTGTTATAATTTCATATACAACTAACATAATAAATTAAAAATTATTGCTGAAAATCTTTTACTTGGCTTATGAGATTTTGAATATGTGATGCTTAAACTTGGTTATCAATTTTCAAAGTTTAAAATAATATGCTTCCTAGCTTACTCAAAAGAGTACAAGGATAATACGTAGCTGATTTTCATATACGTTAACTTAGTAAATTGTTTTAGAAATTGTGAACACCTTGATAAACAGTTTTAACACTTGTCTTAAGCTGCATGCAACGCTATTTTAACCATATGTTATTGCTGTGATAGAGATGTGTATTATTGTAATTTTTAATTATTTCTTTGTGTTGAACAAACCTTGGTAGAGAATACAATGATATTCTAATAACTTTCTTGGAGGAATAATATGGTACGTGAAGCAACTAAAAGATAATATAAGTTAGAGTCCAGTTTGAGGTAGTGCAATGAGGATGGGTCTAGAAATTCAAAGAGAAAATCATAACAGAAATGTGACTTGGATGAGACTTCATGGAGGAAACGAGAACAGTGTTGGTCATAAAAGAAAGGCAGCATTTGGCTGATCTGAGGAACAATATACACAGTAGCAACAAAGCTGATCGCAACATCTGTGATTATTCATAGAGAAGCTGGCTTCGCTAAAGAGCTTGCTGAAAGCAGGTCAGTGAAATGAGACTGAGTCAGAACCAAGTGATAAGGAGTTCTAAACCGGGACAAGCAAATACAAGTGATGATTTAAAACATGCACCTGGAAATCATTTTAAAGTAGCAAGTTTGGTGACAATAAACATAATTATAAGCTTAATGAAGTTATTTAAGTGTTATCAAAATATGAATATGATTATAGTATTAATATGAGGGAAGAAACATATGTGAAAGACTGCAAATGGAGAAACTACTAGAAAATTTGTTGTATATTGGAAGTAAAACTATCTTCCCAATAGTAAATTTTGAGCACTGCCGTATGACTTGAATCATTATTTGTCTTATACTTTTTACTTTTCGATTCAAAAGGAGTTACATAATATGTAAGGATCAGAGAGTACAGTTATGAAGGTATTTTTTCTTTTAACTTTCTTCCATACTCTATTCATGGAAAATTTGAAAATGTTTTAGAAAGAGTAAATACACGTTGACAGAAGAACTGTTTTCTAAGTTGTGAGATTTTTTTATACCTTTTCTACAAAATTAATTTCTAAACTATTTCAAGTACTTATTTTTTCATATTTGTATTAATTTTGATTCCTGTGAAATGGAAAAAATTAATGTGACACCTTGAACGTTGCAACAATTTGTCAGTGAAATCAATGTTCTTATGTAACATTATATTCAATTCAGTGGGAGAAATGTCTTCTGTTTATAGCAAAACAAACACCCTCAGCAGCCACACACACCAGGAGGCAAAACAAGAGAAAAGGTGTGTCTGATTTCATGAAATAAAATCCTTTACTTAAGAAGAAACCCTGGACTTAAATGCCGTAACCTATTTCCTTACAACATTGAGAAACAGATACCCTAACTGACGGATAGAAACATGTCAAAGAAGCGGGGCAGCAGCGAAGGTAATTACTTTACTTCTGCTGGGGAAAACCATCACCGACTTCGCTAAAGTTTTCATTTGCTTTCCAGCCATTGCAATTTTAAGTAATTAATTTTCCAACATAGTTTTGGAAAGTGCAACTCTTGTGTAGGCTAAGAAAAAGAGAAACAGGTAAAATTTTCTTTTAACAAGTATATGGCTCATTTTGACACAGACATCTGGAAGCATAGATCTTATTGTAGGAGAGTTCTTTCTGCTCCTGATTTAAGAAGTTAGCTTCACGATCTGAAAAGCCTCAAGCCCTATAGCAACGATTGTAATGAAAATAGGACCCGCAACTATAAGGAAAAAAATGACATACACTTCTGTGTGATGGTTATGATTATAGCTATAACCAAAAACAGTTACCCCAAGGCATCAATAAATATAAGCACTAAGCCACGTGTGCAGCATCTGAAAGAAATCAACAACCACCTAATGACGGCCTCCTATATACACAGGATTACTTTTTTCTCTAAGTAGACAATACAGTTTCTTTATCTATTAATATAAAGAAATTTAAAAAGAGATAAACCTGAGACTGTACTGAAAACATGAGCATCAGGCATTTATAAACTCATACATTGAGTGTACTGCACCATGGTGTAACATAGTTATTAAAGGAGAGAATGGGAATTCTGCAAGATTTCTCTGTGGCGCCATAATTTAGTATATATGTTTGTGACCTGGGCTTCATTTTTTCATCAGTAAAATAGGGATAATAAGAATAAAATAGACTATTCTTCAATCATAATAAAATGTGACTATTTCTTAAAGCTCTCAGAGTTAGGCCTACATCCTAATACTTATGCTAATAGTGATCATAATTATAATCATTATTTTCTTGTTAACATCTCTGACATAGCCAAGCGTGGCCTTGTTGGTTAGAGCAAGACGTGTAGTGAAGGACAAGATTTGAGACTAGACCTATCCATTGAGGTAGGAAAAAGACTGAGGGGAAAAACTCAAGACAAAAGAGAACAAATTCTAGACGAATTCAAGTTAGAATATGGCATCTGGTGGATAAAGCCCACAGATGTACAGGAATTTGTCCCACAATTTTCATTTAGGGAGTAGGGTTTTTAAACAGGAAACTAGAAGCAAACCAAGAGGAAATCCCAGTGTAGGCCCTAATGTAGAAGCTGATCTTACACTGGGATTTAATTCTAAAGTCAGTGAATGAAGCATAAATTCCCTAGAGTTCAACATACCCTTCAAATTCTCACAGAAAGGCACTATTTTGCAGAAATGCAATTATATCCCTGTATAACAAGTTCAATGCATTTGATTTATCCTCTTCACTAGAGCATCTAATGAAGTATTTCGATGGAATTTGGGAGCAATTTTTCAATGGATACATAAAATGTAAATCAAACTCAGTGTAGTTAAAAGTTTAAGAAACACGTGGGAATTGGAACTTACCCTGGGAACAGCAAATTCCTCTCTCTCCTCTGACATCTAACTCATATATACTTAAATGGAAAATTTTTAATTTCTTTTGTGTGTATCACATGATAAGTCTCCTTTATGCTCAGAAACATAAACTTGTAAAGAAAATTGAAGACTCAAGAATATTTTCTCAGCATAAAGAGCCTTAGATTTCTTGTTTGCAAGGGTAGAGCTACAGTCCCCTCAGGTACTCATTTCCATCGCCAGCTCCGATTCTAGGTTTCCTCATTTTAACTATTTGATATACGCTCCAATTTGCTTATTCTTCTTTCCTTTTGTTTTACTACTCTGGAAATCTTCAAAGCTACTTGAATATAACTTCTGCTTCCTCTACAAAAGCACTAGAGCAGCTCAGCACAGCTAGAGTAGAAGACACAACCAAGCTCACCATGGTGATCATGGACATGTGCAGCTGAGAGCACCAGTGGACTAATGCCCCCCCGAAGCACGTGCTGATTGTCTGCTATGCTCATAGCACAGCCACACTTTTCATAGACTTCTCTCAGTCAATACTAGACATGACAGGGTTTGGCTATTTTTGTCCATATTCTAGCAGCCCAACTCATCTGACACAGTCAACCTTTGCTGGAGACTCCACGTGGGCCTGTCCCAAATATTCTCAGATACACTGATCTGAAGCTCCTTTACCCAATTTACCAACCTGGTCATTTCTCCCAATGAACCACTTACATGTCTAATTTCAACTCAGCATCTGCTTCGTGAAGGATCTGAACTGGTTCACCTACTAACTCTAAACTCTTGACCACATATTTTGGATCAAATGTCTGTTCTTCCTTTAAATTCTATTTCCTTCATCAACTCAGGCTCTCAGATAAATAGTATATCCATTTCCTTTTGTCCTCTAATTAACGAACTTCTCCCTCACTCCTCTTTCAAGTGCTCACTTTGTAAATATTTTACTGAAAGAATAGAAATATTCCTAAGTACCAGCACTCCACACCATCCACCAATCGACCTACTTTTATTCTCACATACTCCACCTTCTCTCCTGCTGTTGCTCTGCATCAGGATTCCTGCCTAAAGTAACACTCAGTTACGCACTGAATCACACCTTCCCTCACATACTCATGGTATTGTCCTCTTTATTCTGCATTATTACATTTGTCCCTCTCTTGAACCACTTCCTTCATAATCAAACATGGTGTAGTAACACCTATTAACCCCAAATCCCTCTCCTCTACCGCGCATACTCACAGTCTATCTTGAACTCACACTAATTCGTGTCAGACCATTTCACTGATTTGCTTATGCCAGTATCCCCAGCACCCTGACAAAGGTACTGGCCAATCAATTCTCAAACTTTAACAGATACCATCAACATTTGACAACATCGATCACTTCCTTCTAATTAAAAGACCTTCTTATATTAACTCTGCAGGTCACTTTTTCTCAGTTCTCTGACCTCACTGGCTACTTTTTTCAGCTTCCTCTGCAGGCATCCGCTCTTCTTCTACATGGCTACTAATTAGAATGCCCGTGGCTTTGTCCTTGTAATTTGTTCTTGTCTAACTACATTTGGTAATATCTCCCATTCTCATAGCTTTAAATACCGTCTTTAATTTGATGACTCCCAAGTTTTGTTCTCCAGTCCTCCCCCCACCCCATTTTCAGACTAGTATATATAACTGCCTACTCAACATCTGCACTTAGTCATCAAATATATATCCCAAAGTAAACATATCCAAATATAAAATCTTGATTTCCCCCCACCAAGCCTCTTGCTCAGTTTTTCTCATTTCAATTAACATCAACATCTTTCTTCCAGTTACTTAGACCAGAAATCTTAAAGTACCTCTAAAATATCATCCAGAAAGAAGATTCTCTGCTTTATTCTTTTCTATTGGCTTCTGGCTTCAAAATACATTTGGCCCAACTTTCCTTACTGTTTTTACCCACTGCTACACTTCTGATTCTCACTGCCTTCTTCATTTAGTTTTGTATTATTACAATATTATTTGAATATTCTACTCTTGACCTTTGAATCAATTCTGTACTCTGACTCCTAAAATGTACTTAAAATCCCATTACTCATCTATTCCAGAATATTCCTAGAATTTTTTCTTGCTTACATTTTTCTCCACTATTCCTCTACTTCTCATATTTTAGCCAATTCTCTACTCCGTTTATTTCTCTACTCCATAAAGAAGTTCAACTTTCCATTCTTTATGAAATCCATCTTAGAAGTGGATTTCTATTTGGAAGTAACCAGATATATGTACAACTGACATCCGCACTGTCTTCATTTCTCTACTCAAAATTCCCCCTTGCCATAGAAGTCCTACTTAAAAATAGCATATAATCTAGCTCAAATCCTCCTCCATAATTCTTTTTTGTTTAATAAATAATATTAGTATTAGGCACAAGTTAATCTTCTCTATACTCTACCATATACATAGTTACCACAAACAAATCTAAGTTTCTTTATAGGAGATACTGCGTACATTCTGTACTACACATTTTGTGTGTGTTGATGATATGCAGAGCCTTGAATCTTTTTTGAAGAAGTAAAGGCATAAAATGAACAGCAGGACAAGCATAGAGGAGGAGGCAAGGAGATCAAGTTATCAGAACTGGGGTAGAAAGTAAGATGACCTGGTAAGTAGGACCTAGTTAATAACTTTACCCTCATTATAATAATTAAAGTAGAGAGACAGTTAAAACTTGGTTACCATAACTACTATGTAAAGGTTTACAATTACATTACTGGAAACAAAGTTATTGTACAGAGGTTCACATGACTGGCCTGGGGCTGCTTAGGAAAACCTGATTTTGAGTTTGATCCTTGGCTGGTGTCTGGGAACTCAGGTTTTGGTAGTGCTCTTACTACTCCCCTACATGATAAGGTGGCACATTGTGCCTTGGGTGTTAGTTTAAGCAATGTGGTTTATACTAGGCCTGCTTCCCCTTGGGGAGTATGAAATTTTATCTTGTGCTAGGTGGAGAATGCCTACATGACTAGTCCTGTCTCAGTCCGTTCAGGTTCTGATCAGAAATACCCAATTGCACATGTGGGTTATAAGTGAAGAAATGTTATTTCTCCCAGTTCTGGAGGCTGACAGTCCAAAAGCAGGATGCCAGCATGGTCAGATCTGGGGGTTCAGACTACCTACTTCTCCTTGTATCCTCACAAGGAAGAAAATGAGTGAGGTAGCTCTCCGGCTGCTTGTAAGAGCACTAATCCCATCCACCCACCCGCAGGACATAATTACTTTCTAAAGGCTTCACCTTCAAATACCATCACAATGGTATTAGGGGAGGACACAACATTTAGGTAATTGCAAGCCCCCAGGAAAAGCTTCAGTGAGCTTCCCTTAACAGAAATCTTGCACACATGTTGCTTTATTTTTTGTAGGTAGGAAAAATATGCTTTGTGTGACTGCTCACAAGAGACAGAGAGTGTAAAGAAGCCCTCAGATGGATTTCTCAGGGGGTTACCTATGTCTTTTCCGTTATGATGCATTCGTATGTCTTAACTATGCTCTAAATGTCATGAGCCTTTTGAGGAAAACTTTGAATGTGAAGATGGTCTTGGGGACCTCAAAACACAAAGATTAAATGCCAAATCCCAGAATACTGACTAAAAAATGTACAAAATAATAAAAAGAATTCTGTTCATTTGAGTCAAGGTTAATACTAAAAATACGACTGAGATCAAGATCCAAAAAATATAAAGGAGGCAAAATTTTATTACATGATATTAAGCCTTCACTGAGACTAAATTTCTTCCTTTTGTACAGAAGGGAGCAGAATAAAAAAAAAAAATGGCTATCTTATGGGAGGGAAAAATAATATAGCAGCACTTTCATCAGGACTTGAGACCTCAACAAAAGGTCTTGGTCATAGGCATGTTATAAAGAATAAGGAGACAAAAAAAAGAAGAGTTCTTTCCCTATGGGAAAAGACTCCACATGGGCAGATTCATCATAGAACCACATTCTTCAGCATAAAAATCTCTGATGTGTTGGTAAATGTTTAGCAGTGGGCTCTCTTAAGGGTAGGAAGTCCTGATTCATAACATTTGCCAATTTTGCAATTTAAATGCTCCACTGTGTCAGGTTTTAATGCACCAATGATTTAACAACTAGGCCTCAATAATGGATTCTCTGAAAGACAGTAAGATCTGCCTCTAGTTCAACACAGAAAAATGAAAAACTAACACTATGTAAGTGCAACCTTCATGTAGATGTGGTGAAGAGATTCCTGCGCCTCATGTTGCTAAAATGTCTGAAAAACTAGTATTGTCCCATGTCAGAGTACTGAAAAGAAATAGCAACTATTTTACACTCAAAAAGAAAAACCTCACAAATGAAGTTTTACATAAGATTGCATAAATTTGAAACACGTGTTTCAGGACTGCTCTTTCCCCTGGATTTTACTGACAATCTTCAAGAAGAAAATCCATATACACCAGTCTAATTAATTGTTGTCCAATATCTCTGGCATTTATTTACACCAGAGATATATATCAATAGTCAATTGGGGAACATGTTAATGACATACAAACTTAATTTCTGCCACATGAGATCTCATCAAGAAAGTTAATCTAAAAATGTAATCAGTGCCTTTTGTTTACAGATGGAGAGCAAAACGTAAAGCAGGGATTGTCTCTCTTTTACTCACTACTGTACACTATATCCACAGTTCCTTTAATAACACCTGTCCTATTATAGGCCCTTAATAAACTTATATTAAATTCACGAGCAACATCTATCTTAAAAAGACCACATGGATAAGCTGATTTTATACTATTTTTATTTCTTCATCTAACTCTTGACAATGACAATATAAAAGACGATAATGTGGGGCTATGACACATCCATGATACACAACTGTTATTTATATTTTTCAGTGTCACACTGCTTCTAACTTTTTGACCCGACTGAGTAAATACCGAATACTTTCTGGCCATTACTAATAACAGCTTTGAAGAAACATTTTTCTGAGTGCATTAGACTATTACTTTTTCCATTAGAAGTCAAGAGTGCATTAGTCTCTTTTATATAAATTGTACTTCCAAGTAGTTTTCACAGTGATTAAGTCAAATGTGATAACGGCAAGAATGATGAAATGAAATTTAATGGAAACGATGTGATACCCTAGAATTAAGAATTTGGTGTGCTGAAATTAATTGCTTGATTGTCTAAGGAAGCACTGTGCTCACATTTTGCAATGTTCCAAAGATAAATAAAATTTCCAAAATTTTAAACGAACAGGTAGTAAAATCCGCTTTCCTGCTGTGAGATTGTATTAAAATATCCATTGTTATAATTTCTGATGTCTTTGTACACATAAGAATATCCACTTAATCTGTCACTCTCCTAGTAAAAGGTAACTAAATAAAAGGAAACTCAAAGCCTACAACTTAATAATGATACGCCAGAGGCATCATTTGTATAATATAACATTATAATACACAATTTGCTCAGGCAAAAAAAAAGACCTGCATTTTCAAAGGAGTGAAGCTATAGAACTGCTGAGATAAATAATGATCTTAGCAGCCCAGTACAGGTGTGCGCACCTTTCTGATTGTATGAAGCAGGCACAGTTGTAATGCTTTTCATCCAAACAAAGCCCTTCTCCAGAAAGGTCTACCTTCCAATTAGAATATAGAAAGGTAGAAAGAGTGTTATTGCCACCCCCAAAACAAGAAAAAGATAAATAATCTACAAGGCTATAATTTGTTTTGATCTAATCAGAGGTCACAGGAGAAACAAATAGCCCAAAAGCTGAATAAAGACAAGTTATCTTTAAGTAAATAGAAGTACTGGATTATCAGGGGCGGGATACAATAGGAACACTGGAATGTTATGTAAGTTGGCAAGAAGATTGTATCTGAAACATTTAACAAATTGCTAAGTACAGCGTATCCAATGAGCCTGAGTATAGAATTCCCAAGAGCCACAGAACATGGGAATGTTACATCCTATCTCAGACCTTTCCATGGATGCCTCTAAGAAGTGACAAGAAAGATTTTGGGGTGAGTGAAAAACTGAAAAAATGCCTGCTTTGTGGTGTAAGCTTGAGGAATAAAAGCAGGAAAGCACAAAGTTGTACCTGGAAACGTCTCCCTGCAGAAAAAAAAGTATTGAGCCGCAGGATGGTAAAGAGCATGGGGGCAGGGCATCAAGTACACAGTTGGGTCTATGGAAAGGAATCCAAAAACCAGAAAACTTCTCTCTGTCATTGAGAGGAGATTTAGATTTTCCAGGACCCTATCATTACAGGTATCTTAATTTGGCAACAGAACAGGGTCAGGGAAAAAGTCACATCCCCCAAGACTAAGGCTGAACCAGGACATTGGAGAATGCCCCTTCCTGGCCTCATTTCCTGGCTCCTGAGCATGGGAACACTAAGGAACATCCCTCTAACAGCCCAACCTGCATGTTGTGCACAAATAACACTGAAGAAGTTCGAAACGCACAGGCATTAAGTTACAACAAAGCCTGCACTAAGCTCAATTTTTATACAAAGCAAAAAACAATTGAGTTTCCTCTTTAAAATTCTGAAATGAAAACTTCAACCCAAGAAATCTATAACAAGGAAAATTTTTTTTATTATTTTTTGGGATTCATTGAGGGTACAAAGAATTAGGTTACACTGATTGCGTTTGTCAGATAAAGTCCCTCTTATATTATGTCTCCCCCCAAGAGATGTCATAAACTATGACCCCCCATCCACCTCCCTGCTCCCCTCTCCTCACTCCCTCATTCCCCACCACCTCACCATGGATTAGTAAAAATATGTTTAAAAAATAACTTTCAGAAACTAAAAATACAAAATACAATGCCAACAGACTTTATTATATGAAATGTTAAAAGAAACTCTTCATTTGAAAGAAATGTGATACAACATCCAGCATATCTGGGTTTGTTACCCATGATATGCCCAGGAGAGATGACAGAAAAATGTTAATCCCGTGATCCAGCTGTTTTCAATCTTTGTAACTCTCATGCTGCTTTTAAGCAGAAAACCTAAATGGTCTTATGTGTTGCTATGTACTTATGAATGACATATACCTATTTTCTGTATTTTAATTTTATATAAATTATGTAATATGAAAGTCTGACAATTAAATTTGCAAGCTCATCCTAGAAAAAGTGCCACCTACCTCCTTGCTGAATATCATTAAGGTCATCTTCAATATCTTCCCCTTTGAAACCTACGTATCAACACCGTTCACAAAGTTTTGAAACTCTTTTTCTGCAATGACCATCAGAGCTGTCATACTAGGTTTGTGAACTCACCATCATGAACTTACACTGGCAGCACTGTACAAACAATTCAGTAAGATTTCATAGCCTTGGTTTATCAGTGCCTCACAGCTGTATTCATGTCAGCATGTGGCGGTGTCTCAATGAGTGGTGTTCATTATTGTTGCTGCATGTTTAGTGGTACCATGAAATCTTTGAAGGTCATTCCACAAAAGCCCCAAAATTGCTCTCAAGGGTAGACTAGGCACTGGCATTGGTGTGTACCCTCCCAAGGGGAGCTTCAAAGGTGACCATAGTGATATTTGGCAATGAGGTATGTAGTACTTTTTCTAGGATAAATTTGCAAACTTAATTATCAGACCTTGTATATGCCAGTAATGTAATTTTTTAAATGGAATAATGTCAATTAAAATAAAAATTGTGAAACTAAAAAAAAGGAAATGTGATAAAAAGAAAACTTGACTGAATTTCAGGTTATCTGTGAAATGGAAAATAAATACTAAAACAAAAGGCCTCTGGGGGGCTTTAAATTACATACTAACCTTCAATACCTGATATAGAGAAAATGTTCAGTTAATACTGACATATGTGTATTCTATAGGGTTCTATATTACAAATCAAAAAACTTACTTCAGCTATTGGTACAAGTATAGAACATTGTTGATTATGTGTGCTCATGTGTTCCAAGGGTGCTCAACATTTTGGCTTCTCTGGCCACGTTGGAGAAAAAGTTGCCTTGGGCCACACATTAAATATACAAACACTAACAAGAAATGATGAGTAAGAAAAGGTCCATGCATAATTTCTGTAATATTCATCACCATGGAAAAGCAAAAAATTCCTCTCAGTCTAATCCTAATTATGCACTGGCGTCGCAGAGAATCATTTTTTTTCTTTAATGTGAGGGTACAAACAACTGGGTTACAATGTTTGCATTTGTTAGGCAGAGTCCGTCTAGTAGTTGTGTCCTGCCCCCAAGAGATCACTCTAGTAGTTGTGTCCTGTACTCCTCCCTCTCCTCGTCTACTCCCTCCCTCATTCCACTTTCCTCAACTTGAATTGAATTGAGTTTTCCTCTTATTTAAAATCTTTGAGGAGGTCCCAAGTTGGTGATCACATAGAAAATGTATATATCTAAGTAATAAAACGTCTTTGGGTTTTTGTGATTTTTTTATTATAAAAGAAAAGTAGGCAACATAAAACTAGTGGATAGTTAACATTGCAATTGAGAAGCCAATTCATCAATATCTGGTTTGATGGAAGTAGGTGGAATTCTCAGTGAGGGCTCAATGAGCTTGTCAGATATTTTGGTTCTAATTTTACTGTAACTGTGCTTCATTCCCAAAGCTTGCCAATACAGGGGCTCTTTCTCCCTTCATACATTATTTGGGATTAGTCCTGTATCTTTGAAGGAAATTTAATCAATAATTAAAAGCTCTTCCTTAAAGCTTATCTATCAAGATAGTATTACTTAAAACTTTCTGGAGAACAAAAAATATATAGTATCTGATTTGTTTTAAAAAATCAGCGTAACATTGACATAAAAACCTTAGCAGGATATTACAAGAAAGGTAAATTACAGGACAATCTTCTTCATGCATCTAGGTGTGAAATATTACAAGGCAAACTTAGAACTAATGAGTTGTCACATAAATTACTATCCTTCTAGTCATACAAAGGAATCCGTCCCTACTTTGAGAATAATGGATGGGACTTAGAGTTTTAAGAAAAGAGAAAATAAGTATGATTCTCTAAAAGCCTTATGATACAGGAGAGAAAAGACACAATTTTTAGATTTGATTATTTAACTCAATATTTTACACCCTAGTAAGGAAATAAAAACTATTATTTGAAAAAGAGGACACTGAGAGATATCAATATTAAACAGTATTGTGTAGGCTAGAAGAGTATAGGAATTCAATGAAAAAAGGCAATGTGGTATTTGGAAATTGGGTAAAGGTTGGTGAGAAAAAAAGAAAATAGACTTTATCATACCCAGATGATGTCATATAACTAAGTAGCTGGAAAATAGGAGAGAGTTTATTCTTGGAAGAGAAAAATAATATGAGCAGAATGATTAAGACAGTACTAACTATGGGCAAAGAGTCCCCATTTCCTAGGGCAATGCCTCACACAGGAGAGACCTTAAATACAATCTTGATAAATGAATTAAAGGATATCGGCCTAAGTGAAGCAGAAGGTGTGTAGAAATGCAGTGGAAAACCGAACTGAAATGTTCTTCTTGGCAAAGTATCACAAAAATGGAAGAAAAAAAATATCCAATGTACACAGCCCTATTATGAAACTAATTTATAGTTCTCAAATGAAAGCTACAACCTAATTCTAGCCCAAGAATATGGGGAGGGGGTGGGGAAGGGGAGGGGAGAAGGGCGGATGGGTGGAGGGAGGGTGACTGGAAAGATCACCTATATGGTCTGTCTAACAAGGGTACAAGTCAACTTTTCTAGAACTAGAGTATAAATGTTTTAACACAATAAGTAAATGACACAAAGTCTGTGTTAACTAGTTTGGTGAAAATATTTCAAATTGTATATGAAAACACTACACTGAACCCCATGTTTGCATTAATATATACAGCTATCATTTAATAAAAAAGAAAAAAAGAAAGAAAGAAAACAAACTGGAAAATATAGAAACAAAGTTTGGGGAATACCAAAGACTGGAAATGAGTGGGGATTTGACATTGAGATAGGTTTCCTAAACCCCTAACTCTTTCCAAAGTTACCTCAATGCCAAATGTTACACGCTTTTAGTTTTCAATCACTTAGAAATTTGCAAAAGTTTACTTTATCAGAGGAACACTGTAAAAACACATTTCCTCTCTGAACTTAGGTAACACTATGCACATAAAAGTTGATCCTTGGAGTCTGGAATATTTTGCTTTATTTTCTTCTGTCCTTCAGGAATGTAGTGTTTTCCACATAATAAGCATGCAACAAATTCTCCTAAAATATAATAGAGATCTTTCTAGTAGAGAAAAATTTGAGTACACAATTCAGTTTGACATTGGCCAGAGTTCAGAGAGCTGCTGTCAGAACTGACAACAACAGCACTTTCTTCATTTGCTTCTTGTGTATTTGCATTCCGTGAAACTTACTTCTGTAGAGTTTAAAGTCCAGGATACACTCTCAGCTCTCCCAGTGTCAAAACAAGCAGAAGACTGGATGAAATCCAACTGACTCGATCACACTTGATATAAAATGTAAAGTACCCCATATTTACAATGTCAAATTACAGGTCAAAGAGGAAATCATTTGCTGATATGAAAAGAGAGAAATATTTAAACTCTGAGCAATTTTTCAGAGATGGTCACAGTGGTCCAACTAGTCATGGTATCTTAGCCACAGTGCAGCCAGCTTGACTTATGGTGATGAAAATAGGAGTAAAATAAAATATCAACTTGCTTCAAATGATACAGCATGAAATAGTACAGTTTTCCCTCACCTTCTCATTAAAATATCCATTAAAAACGTCACTAGGAAAACTCCAGAGCTCTCGTTAGACTCTAGGAGATGCAATATAAAGAAATAGTAATTATAGCACAGATTGGACCAAATTAAGAAATAAGAAATAAACTTTTAAGACAAAACGAGACAAGCAGGGAAAGGTGCATCAGAAAACCATCCACAGGATGCAACTGGCTCCGGGCGCTCCTCCCAGAAGGGAAACAGCATCATTCTAGTCTCAAAGAGGAAATGCTCCACTACAATTTTAAAACAGGAAAAATAAGAAAAGAAATTCCTTCTATAGCAGTCGAGGTCTTTTGGAGCTGCATTCTTCTTCAACAGTGTGTAGTTTTAGAATCCAGGATACTGATGTTATTCATACAGACACCACGACTCAGATTTCCAGGTCCTATTTAAATGGCATCTATGCGTACACTGCGAGGGCATATGGCCACTTCCTGGGTAAAGGACACAACTGCAACTTGGACTGTAACTTTATAAAAGCAAATGATGTCACCTAATCCTATGTACCCTCACATTAACCTGAAATAAAATAAATAGATCAATGCATCCATTCACAAAAATCTCTCCTGCCATGATACCAAAGACAATGGACTGACCTGGTCCTTCTATTACTATTTTCTTAATGACACTATCAAGAAAAAAGACCCTCTGACATAGCAAGCAGTGTCTGCAGAAATAAAACAGAAAAATACCATTACACAGAAAGCAGGCACAGAAAGCAGAAGGAAAAAAAAATCAACCATGTTAAGTGATACTGAAAAGGTTGTGTAAAACTAATCCCTTCCATGTTCCATTCCGCATTGCAAAGGCTAAAAGGTCTTTTCTCAGATTCCTTTGTGGAGAAGGTACTGGATGCAATTTAATTTCTAACATTGAGATGCAATCACAGAAGATTTGAAAGGCAGAAATGGAATAAGGATCACTTTTCTTTGACTGCGGCCGCTGATAAACGGCTTGTAAAAGACAGGAGCGCTGCAGGAGTAGGCTCCATGTCCCAGTGTCTCATCACCATGAGCGTGAATGAAAGGCAATTTTGGAGACGTGCAACACAGTGGCAGTAGCTTCCTAACTTCTGGATTATCCTAAAAATGATTTGGTCTTTAACTCAAAAGTTGTCTTTTAACTTTCATACTCAAAACACGTTTGAGTATGAAACATGATATTTGACCACCTACTTCTCTGAATTAAGCCCCTTTTGCTGAAAATCTCTAGAACATTGTGAAAAAGAGTATCCGGTAATTAGAAAGGTTGCAGGAAACTGACTCTGTCAAATGAGAATCCAAAATGGGTTGATCTGACTCGGTTGGCTTTGAAAGATGGAACATAGAATATCGTTAGTGGAAAATGGAACATCATTAGTCCAAACATGTGTGCCAAAATCATTACCTAAATTATTATTCTGTAATTTCCTAGATTAAAATGCTCATTAACGCAATCTTCAGCAGATCAGCTGGCTGCTGTGCGGGACTGTTACAATGAGATTAAGAAACACAGGTAACATGGTGTAAACTGACCATGAGCTGATGGCTTTGGAGATTTTTGATTTAAATAAAAAGAAAAAAGGTCAGCTCACGGTTTTGCATCTTTAGCTTAAGTAATGATAGAGAATAAGAATGCTCCCATGCTCGTCCTAAAAGAATCTTATGTGATCTGTAGACCCTGAAAAGTAGAATGGAGCCTTTGAATGAATTATAATGAATCTGAGGATTTTAACACACAAATTGTGCAGTCTTTTCTTCAGAGCAGGTGAAGTGCCTCCTCCCCTCTCTGGTGACAGAAAGTCTAGCTTCCTGGAGACCTGTACATACCTCACTGGAGGCAGTTACCTGTGGGGGCAGGGGGGTGGACTGGGGGGTGGAGGAAGCAGGTGTCTTCCTCATTCATCTTCACCAGCCCACACCATCCCCAGGTTTATAAATGGATTAAGATCCCAAAGTCCTCAAGGTAATAAGAATAAACTCTGAGTTGAGGCAAAATAATTTATAACATACAGTTTTTCTGATTTATATTAACAGAGACGTGGATAATATACAAAACAGGGAATTGATAGGTTCCATTAGTTAAAACAGTATGAATACATATGTAAGGAGAAGTATGGCCTTTCTCTAAGTGTTACTTCATAGATGATTTGTCTGTGGTCTTTACTGTAAAAAATCTATCTCTTTGCTAGTAAAGACTCTCCAGGTATATGCTAAATAGTGTAAGGGAAGATTCTAGGGAAAAATCACATAAATTATCTAAAAGTAATTTAAGTATCAACACCACAAATTACAGAAGCCCTGATTTCTGACATCATTGATACTAATAACAAATCTTTTAAATACTAACAATATTTAAATACTCACAGTATCACTAAAATCATGCCAATTCAGACTTGAAATAATTGATTCCATAAACATATGGTGGATAACTGTTCTCCAGATTTTGTGGGCCATAGTTTACTTTCAGAATCATATGTAGAAAAATGTACAAAGGTACATGGAATATTTTACACATAATTTTAGTTGGTTCATAAGAATCCCTGCATCTAAAAAGTGGAAATCCTGGGGAGATATGCAGAGGTGGAGTAAGGAAATTTCTTAAGATGGTCTAATTCCTTGAATTAAGTCACATTATCAGAGACCAGAGTAGCTATTTGTACCAATTTATCTTGTAACACTCCCCCAACTGCATTTTCATTCTAGACTTTGACATAAACACACACATGCATGCACCTTAGGTTTAGAAATATCATTGACTATAATGTCCTTTTTTTAGAGGTCTTTATCAGGTCTCGATAGCAAGAAAAATTATGCAAGTAAAGATTTTGAAATGTTTTCCAATTCAATGACCAAAAATCGGATGTAATTTTTATTGCTGCAACAATTAACCATGGAATCATTTTGAGATGCATCTGTAGCCGGTGTAGAAATGTAGTTGCTTTCATCTGGTTTTATTATTTTTCCATCTCTATTTCTCTGTCACTTAAAATTTTATTTCATCCTTTATTATATACACTTTGCAAGAATTTTTAAACACTTGGTGAAAAAGGAAAAGAGATGGAGACCTAGAAGCAAAGCTAATTACTATTTGCGATGTTGCAGATCATGGAGAATGATTTTAAAAAATCTCGACTCTGGTCATCCTTTTAGATGTACGTAGATCCAGAGTGCAAATTTAAATATGGAAAGCTTTATCATTACATATTATCTGAAATACAAATTGAATATCATATGCATTTTATCAACAGCATGTTTTCTTAATAACCAATCTGAAGGAGCAAATTAAACCAAATTGATATTCTTCACTGTGTTATATAAATGATAAGAGACCAGGTCTCACATTTAATACTTGGCCAAAATAGTGTAGCATAGCCAAATTCTTCCTGTACCTTGATCTTTGCCACCTGGCCAAAAATAAAACATTTTTATAGATGTCATCAATGCTTCCAGTACCACTATTTTTAAGAAATTAGCTCCGGCCCTTTATGACACTTACCCTCACCTCATACAACTTATTTCTGGTAGTAACTACAAATTATAAGAATGGTCCTGCAAAGCTCTCCGTTTCACAGCCTTTTTTCCCCTTTATACCAATACTTCCTTTCCTTAAGGAAGTATGTTTATTCTAAGTTCTAGATTTTCATCACTTCTCAGCCTTTTGGCTAAGATCAAGTGTAAGTTTCAGATTTTCTGAACATTATTATATTGATAGCTAAAGTTTTAATTGGGGAATATTTCTAAATATCAATGCAGACTAAAATCTTCAAGTTTTGTTTTATATAAATGTCTATATACTAGTTATGTTTTTTCAATTTAACTCTAATTTTTTTTATTTATTGTTTCATCTTTTTACCTGTCATTGACTCATATATTCATTCTTTTATTTAATAAAATATATAGCTTTAAAGAATCTTGACAGTCTAGTTAAGAAGATAATCTAGGGCAGTGCCTGTGGCTCAAAGGAGTAAAGCACCAGCCTCATATGCCGGAGGTGGCGGGTTCAAACCCAGCCCCAGCCAAAAACTGTAAAAAAAAAAGATAATCTAACAGCCCAGAAATCAGATAATTGCTCTGTTGCACAATAATATATGAATCATAAGTCATCTTGGAACATAGGTTAATATTAGTCATAGTCATAGCATATAGTATTTATTTTGTCTTAAAGTATAACCAATACTCCATTTTTTATTAATAATATTCACTGTTCCAGATACTTTTCATGTAGCCAGTTTTCAATTATCTTGTCATTGTCACACTTAATCAGTTTTTTATTAACTGAAGTTTCTATCTATCATCTCATAACTAGTCTTACACAGCTAGTCTTAGATATTGTAGAGAGTTTATAAACTTTTTGGTGGGGGGCCATAGTCTTACTATGTCACCCTTGATAGAGTGCTATGGTATCACAGCTCACAGCAACCTCTAACTCTTGGGCTTATGCAATTCTCTTGCCTCAGCCTCCCAAGTAGCTGGGACTACAGGCGCTCACACAATGCCCAGCCATTTTTTTTTTGCAGTCATTATTGTTGTTTAGCAGGCTTGAGCCAGGTTGGAACCCACCCGCCTCCGTGTATGTGGCTGGTGCCCTAACCACTGAACTGTGGGCACCAAGCCTATAAACTTTTTTAAGAATATTAAATCTTAGCTTTCTTCCAGCTGTATCAAAAACATTTACTTATGTATACCTTCCTCATGCAGAGTCTTTTCACTATTACCAAAAATACAAAGTTTTCAACTCAATGTATATGTTTCCCTTCCATTGTTTTCAATCATAAATAAATGAGCTTTGGATTTATGCAATTAAAAATGCCTTCCTTTTTTAAAAATCATTTCTAAGTTATTACAATTTCAAGACTTTAATATACTAATATCATGACATATATTAGCTCTAAGTGCTTCAGAAACATAATTTAATCTCTTTATGAGATATGCTTATTAAACTTAAATTACTTACTAAATTCACTCACTTCCTAATTAGAACTGCAAATGCCATGATCAATAAATATTAAATCTAAAAAAACCCTAGCTGGTCATATCCGGTACGCAGTGCTACAATTTAACCTTGAATTTGTTTGATGGTTAATACTAAGTCAACTCTTTTTTTCCCAGATTAGGTTTATTCTCTAAAAGGAGCTCTGTGTTATAACATGTGATGTTGGTTGACGATCAAAAGTCCCAACACTTAGGATCACCCAACTCATGTGAGAATTAAATAAAGCAATCTTTTGGAAGATTTTTACTCTTTATGAAGTCGGTAAAGCTCACAAGATACATGCCACGGATCACTGGGCGAGACTTTAATGGATCTCAGAATTTATTTCTTTCCTTTCTAAAACTTTTCAATTTCCTCTATCCTCTTCCCCAGTCTATCCACACATTTTGCATGAAGGGAGAGAACAGTGTAGTGTGGAGAGAATTTTGTTTGTTCTTCTGTGGAAAATCCAAATATAGTACTTAGAATTGAGAAAATCATTCTCATCCCATAATTAATTTGGATAATGATCATTTGCTTTTCTTTTATTAAATAATTCCCTTTTTTTCATTCCCTTCCAAGCCCCAATCCCACGAAGGCATATTTGAGCGTATGTGGTGCATCTCATGAGCTTTACAGACTTCGTAGAGTAAAACATCTTCCAAAAGACTAAGCGAAGATGGCTATATTTAATTCTCACATCACTTTGGTGTCCCAAGTATCATGACTTCTGACAGGTAACCAATATCACATGTTATAATACAGAGCTCCTTTGGAAGAATGTAATCGGCAAAAAAGTTTGACTTAGTATTGGCCAACACAAGCACCTTTGTATTTCTTTTCATTGTTGTTGTTGCAGTTTTTTGTTTTTTTTTTTTCGCTGGGGGCTGAGTTTGAACCCGCCACCTCTGGTATATGAGGTCAGTACCCTACTCCTTGTGCCAGCGGTGCCACCAAATGCCTTTGTATTTCTTCAATGCTTACTTGTTTTCCATCCCTTTGAATTACTGTTCATTTTCTAGGTATTCTCTTCTCCCAAATAACTTGCCACTAAAACATTTCTTACATGTTCTAGATATCTATGTATCTGATACTTTATTTTGATACTGCAAATGTCTTCTTCCTATTGCTCTTCCATATACTTCTCCGTTGTTGTCTTTGTTAAACAAAAATGTTTACTTTTGATGTGCTCAAAACTTCATTTTCAGTGGGCTCAAATTACTATTCGAAAGTATGAAAAGCGTTAGTGCCTAAAACTCATTTCAGAAGTAAAAATGGCCCTTGCTTTAAAAAGCTTCTTTGGGCTGGTGTCCTTCCTTCCTTCAGGATGCCACTCGGTTCTCTTGTTCCTTTTCTCTCCCCCTCCCCACCCCCATCCTTCCATCTCTTACGCCCTGCTCCTTGCTCTCTTCTTTCTCTCTCTTTCTCATGTTTCCCTCCCTACTATTTCCCATCTCTCTAATATAAATAAACTTATACTTTATATTTTAAAAAAAGTATTTTTGCATATCCTTTAGTCTCCCCTCACAGTCAGTGTATACGTGGTATGGAGCAGATTGAATATCAAAATATGCAATTCCTACTCATCACCTTGAAGGAAAATGAGTAACAATCCCAATGAATAGGTGAGTTATTATCACAGTATTATTAACAGAAAAACGTCCAGAAGGGTGAAAGCATGTTTAACGCAGAGCAACAGGACTCTGATGTAAAACTGTAGGCCAAAAAGCAAAGGGGAAATTTAATGACTTTATAAACCCTGTATTTGAAAAAGTAAGCTCCAGATAACTTTCTTAAATTCCAAAAAGTCTCTTTTTGCATAGTTGCTGTCTGTTGTTCCTACTGTGAAAGTTATATAAATGACTTCACATCACTGCTTTTTGAGCTAAAGTACCAGATTATTATAATTTTTCTGCTTCTATCCCCACTGTCAGACTGGGAGCAATTGCTTCTTCCTGTCTCACTTTCCTCATTTATAGAATAAAGATTATAATAGGAGACATCTCATAATGGGTTTATGAAGAGTGAATCAACATGTATAGAGAGCATTTAGAGGGCTCCACTCATACTAAACACTATATATGTTATCAGCTGTAAGTTATAATTTTATTATTAATGATATTATAATTGTTTTCAGTATACTTCTATGATTAGTTTTTTGTGGACTAGTAAAATAAATGGAAAAAAGTGTTGGCATTGTGTGTAAAATGAAACCAAAGCACCTCAAACATTCTATGCAGACTCTGTAATAGCATGATGCCAGGAGAATATATACACCTAAGCATACACATGTACATATATACACACAAACCCAATAGGAGGGGACTATTATTATTATGTTTTATCTTAGCCAGAGGTCAATAATATTAATAAATAATAAAGAAGCAATAGTTACTATTATCTTTATTTTACAAATGAGGTAACTAAGGCAGAAAGAAGTAATAATTTCTCATCGTCTGACAGTGAAGAAACATGTAGAAAAATAATAGCTATTAGGTAGATGAACTCAAAAAAGCAGCAGTTACTGCCCTTCCATCCACAGAGACATGTGTATGTCTGTATATGTGTGGATGCATGTGAATGAATATGTGTACATAATATTTTTTTATTTTAGTTTTACTTCTAGGTTGGGTTATGAGCCACTGTGAAAACTTGAGTGAGTCTCCCCCATGTCAGTGAAGTGTTAACATTAAAGCTCATTATGAAATGATGTTACTGAGATCGCACTTAACCAGCCTCAAAGAATTTCAGCTCCGATGGCTTCCATCTCACTTATCTAATCAGTTCTACCACCCAAATATACGATTACCCATTTATTACATAATAAATTCTAAACTTTCACTGTCTAATCTGTTACAGGTAATGGTTATAAAATATA
The DNA here is from genome assembly GCF_000181295.1 of Otolemur garnettii. NCBI lineage: Eukaryota > Metazoa > Chordata > Mammalia > Primates > Galagidae > Otolemur > Otolemur garnettii. The sequence continues at coordinate 280,643 of NW_003852615.1, forward strand.
ATGGTCTAAAATCATTAAGTTCTCCTGTTGCCAATGTAGAGATGCCCTTTCGGAGAGAGAATGGATTAAAGGCGTAGAATTTAAGGCATTAGACAACGCAGTCTTAAGATAATACAGTCAAACTATATCATAGCCTAAAACCATAAAATCTGCCACGAACCATTGTTTAACCAAGTTTTCACTCTAATCTGATTAGCAAATTGAGTCCTGAGAAACCAAAATGATAAAAGGACATTCTCAGGACATTTAATGAAAAAGAATGTAGAAGTCATAGTCTATACATTTGCCCATCCTGCATTAAATGGTATATGTCTAGTCAAAGAGAATGAATTTTTTTGAAACCCTACATAAAACCAGCCAATGAAACCAGCTGACAAGAAAGAAAATCATAAGATTAAATGTTCTCTTTATTCTTAAATCAGTTGGTTGTGTCTAGATATCACTGTCCATATGTTCAATAAGATTAAGTACTTTTATGAAGTGTCTGAAAGGAAAACTATAGTCTGTCTGAGAAAAGAGCATTCTGAAAAACACATATGGTAATTATCTCCTTTAAAGACAACAACAAACCTCTGAGCCATTTACCATGCCAGTTTTTCAGACAGCTGTTTTCTTAACAATATTAGAGCATTGAGCAAGACTCTAATCTCAGCTCACACCATTTGGTATCTGAAGTAAATAAAACACCTGAGTCCTATGAGCCTCTATTTCCTGTAATGATATGGTCAACCTGACGTTCCTTCTTACACCTGGGATACAGGCTGATTCTAAGGTATGTGGGCTGCAGTACCCACATTTATGTTCAATCATGTAGAAACTGCAGTAAAGGAATCTCTCATCTGCACACTGTGCATAATATAACCCAAACAAATAGTCCCATGAATGATTTTTCCCTTGTCCTCACCATGAGGCAGAAAAAAGAACACATAAAACTCTATTCTACTGACAAGAGTGGAATTAAAAAAAAGTTTAAGGCAGTTAATGTACAAGAAACAGGAGAAGCTAAAGCTACAAAGCATATAGCATAGTAATTCTCAGACTTTCAGAACAGAGTTTATTTAAAAAAAAAAAAAAACTCATCCTGACAAATTCTAATACCATGGGTCTTACTGGTCATTCTGGTAGGCAGTGTAAGGAATACATTATGTAAAACACTTGTCTGGCAAAAATCTATTAGCATGGGTCATGGCCATTATGTATGAAATCAAGTATAAACTTTTCCTTTAGTTTATTCTTAAGAGCAGCCAATACTCACTGAAATGAACATAAAGATTAATGACTTTGGAAAAATTTGGAAAGAGAAGGTGGATCTCTTCTAGCCAGATGCTATAATGGTGCTGGCCTTGTATACTTTTGAGCAACATCACTCTAGTTTCATGCAGAAGCAGCCTTTGCTTCCCCCAAGTTAGAATCCATTAGCCATCCTCTGGCCTTTACCAAAGCTCAGACTCATCAACTCTTGATGAAGGCAATGTTCTACCATCAAAGATGCTTGGAGGGTCTTTCTACTTTCTATCCAAGGCTACCAGAACTCCTTCAATTCATGTTTAAATTCAGCCTGGAGGTATGAGTAAAAGCCCCTAAGATAATCTTCTTCCCATGTTTTTGCTTTTCTCAGCCAGTCTGTGGTGGAAAAGCTTCCTTATGCTTCTTAGGAGGTCCTGGGGAATTGGCCCCCAATATTCAAGGTGGCAACCTTGAAATACATGTTGATATTGGCTTTTCTTCCCTCTCTATCTTATTCTTCACACTCGCTAGTTCTTGCTTCCTAAGGAAGCCAAGGTATTTTCTTGGGCTCTATTTTCAGGGGGAAAACTATGATATCTCCTCATGCCTTTGTTCCGTCTTCAACCTCAGGCTATCCATGTGTGGCTGCAATAGCCGAGAATAGTCAGTTCATAGCCACCTATGTCTGAATATTCCTGCCCTTTCTGGGTCCAAAGTGATTATTTATAATCTTGTTGAAATAGTTTTCTAGTTACAGTATTTTTAAAATAAAATTTAACACCTACCGTGTGTCACATATGTTGCTACCTGCTTTATATAAGTTCTTACATTCAGTTGTCATAATGTCCTATGAGCTAAATCTTAGTTTCCTTTTATAGATGACGAAACTGTGATTCAGAGAGTTGAAATAACCCATCTGACATCTCCAAACTTAGCTTAGTCAGAATTCAAACACAGATCTGTATAGCTCCAAAGCCAATATTCTATCTACTTAGGAGAACAATACAACCATTTCAAATGAGTGAAATAGCTAATATTTCCTATTAGATTTCACCAAGAAAAAAAAGAATCCTTTGTAATTCTCAAATGTCTCCTAGATAGCTAGCTGTTTTGCATCTATCTGGATGAAGGGTGCTGAATTATCTCAGCATATGTGAAGTCAGAGATGACCTAGCTGCCAAAAAGGAGAGTTAATCTTCATCAAGGAAACAGAAAGTGGACATGCCACAGAGTAATCCAGAAGATTTCACTGTGATTGCCTGATTAGTGTGATATTTGGCACTTATTTCAGGTAGCTTTTGCTATAGTAAGTCCTGAGCAGAAGAAGTGATTTCTATTAAACAAGAATCTAAGCAACCAATCTCAATACCACACAAATTATTAATGTATTTTTATGAACAGTGCCCATTTCAGTTCATGCCATTACACCTAGATAGTAAGACAAAGAAATGAGGTTTTTCTTGCTCCTCCTTTTAATGTAGTGCCCCCTCCAGAAATAGTTGAGTTACTCAGTGTGATGTATTAACTCTCTTTGTTTAGAGAGGAGGAATCTGGGCTCTAGGCAAGTCACATGATTTGTTCAAGGTCAAAAAGCTAAATTTTGGCCAAGTGAGACTAAACCTGATTTCCAGATCTATAAGCTCACACATTGATGAAAATAGACATAACTCCCTGTAAACACTGCAGTGTATGTAAAGTCAGCAGCCTTGGCCTGTGCACACTGTTGCGTATCAACCATCTGTCACAGACTCTGGCAAATGAAGAATCTCAACAAATCAGTCTTCAATGATTGAATGAAAGGCTAATAGGAACTGTGCTCAAAATACCAACAGCGCTTCCCAGATGCTCTGGGAAGGAAACTCCATCTGCATATGACTTTAATCTCTGAGGCTTTGTGGAGAGTCATATGAAGTCATTATGCATATGTGGGTCCTCCAAGGGGACAATGCAGTGCTTCACAGAAATACCAGATTTCCACTGGGTAGTGGGCTTCAAAGTGTGGTCCCCCCAAAAGCAGCATCAGCATCATCTGAGAATGTATTAGAAATGCAAATTTCAGGCTCCACCCAAGACCTACTGAATCAGAAACTCTGAGAGGATTCCCACAATTTTTGTCTTAACAAAAACAGTTAAAACAATTACATTTTTCCATAGGTATCTACAGAGAACTGGTTCCAGGACTTTCCACAGATACCACAATTCAAAGATACTCAAGTCCCTTATGTAAAATGGTGAAATATTTGCATGTAACCTACACATCTCCTTCCTTAGTTTTTGGTCTCTAGATCCTATGCCACACCGAATACAATGTAAACACTATGTGAATAGTTGCCATACTGTATTGTTTAAAAGATAATAAGAAAAACCTGTACCTATTCAGTATATTTTCCCAAATACTTTTGATTTGAGGTTGGTTGAATCCACAGATGAAGAACTCACAAAGGGACAACTATACTACAAAATTACCCTTTAAATTATTGCTTAGAATATGAAGCCACCGAAATTAAAACACATATAATTAAGGAATGAGAATGAAATTAGCCCTGTAAACTTTAAAAATCTTAAAAGGCATGCATGAGTGCAAATTCTCTTAGTACTAAAAGTCTATTTATTCCTCAACACCCTCAGAAGAACGTAGTCTTACTCTCCCTTGAGTTCACTAGATTTCTTATAGTTTCTTCCCTTGTATAGGTTATTAAGCAGCTGGCACTCACTTAATCTTTGTACCCATCGATAATGCATTATTAATAACATATGCCAAATAAATATATCTTAAACTAAGGAATTTAAAAAATAACATGTCAAATAACAGTCTTTTCTACTAAAAGTAGGTATCGATTTTACTTAAACTAAATGTGTCCCAGGTCACTTAAAGTACCAAAGAGATAACAGTGGGATGCGATGAGGGTTTGGATGCTAATGATTCTTTTCCTCACTCAATGATAGGAAGAATTCTAAGATAATTCTAAGATGCCCTAGCGACCCTCAACTTATAAAACTCTTTGAGTGTGGGCAGAATCTATAAATATGATAATATATCACTCCAATGAATATGCAACACTAAATGACTAAAAAAAGAAAAAAAGAGAGAGAGAGATTTTGCAGGTGGGATTAATCTAATTTCTTAAAGTAGGGTTTTCTCCTGCTAGTGTCAAAAGGGGTCATAGGAGAGATGGAAAGCCTGCAACCTGATGTGTCATGGCTGGCTGGGAGGAAGGAGGGGCCATGTGGAAGATCCTGAGAGCAGCTTCTGGGAGCTGAGATTGATCTTCTGCCAACAGTCAGCAAGACAGTATTTCAGTTCTACAATTGCAATAAAATGAATTATGCCAACAACTTAAATGAGCTTGGGAGTGAATTATCCCCAGATCTGTAGATCAGAGACCAGCCCGGTTAACACTCTGATTTTGGCTTTAGGAGACTGGCTGCAGGAAGACTAGTCAGGCTTCCAGAACTGTGAGACATAACACAGTTGTTTAAAAAGTCCTGGATGGATGCATTTGTGTCTAGAATAATCCATAGGTTGAATCTTAATGTCTTTAAAAAGTCAATACATTTCAATTTATAAATTGTGTACACCTGATATATTTTTTAAAGGGGGAAATAGTAAAGCCATCTTTCTACATGCTTATATAGAAACAGATGGAGACCTAAAAAAATCCAATCAGGTTCATCACTGCCACTTTAAAACTTATGTACCTTTTTTTTTTAACTTTGAGAGTTAATCGTTGATCTTGTTACTTCTTTTAGTCTTTTGCATTTTTTACTTTATTATAAATACAATGCTTAATGAAAGTAAGCTTATTCAGAAGTTGTTATATTTAAAATAACAGTCTGTTTGTTCTAACTGAAACCCGTTTTCCTTTGTCTAAAGATTTTTTTTTCTTAAATATTGCTGTTAATAACACAACTGCCCACAGTTTCTTTTCAAACTTTCATAAGTGAATATATCTTCCTCTAGGAAACCACCTTAAGGAAATAATCCAAAATAGGAAAAAGGAAGTTTACACACCCCTAATTGTATTATTGTTTTTAAAGAAAAAAAATAAAGATGAAAACCTTGGAATTCTAACAAATAACCAATGAATATTTGAGTCTATTCAGTATAAACAATACACCACACCAAGCACTGGCCAAGACCACAGACTACAGCCTCATGATGTTTAATTATGAAGCAATGATCTTTATGGATAATATATGAAAATACCTGTGATAAGTATTTAAGTATATAAAATTCTACATATATGTATATTGTACATGTGTATATAAAGATACATCATGATTACTATGTAAAATAAAGCAAAAACCTATAAATGAGAGAGACTGGACTAAAATATGCCAAAATAAAAAAAAATAAATAAAAGGAAAATAGTTGTTTCCAACTGCTAAATTTGTGATAATTTATACAGCATTAGAAAGTAATACAAATCCTTTAGGAGCTGATGTGTGTTCATCGTAACTGGGATTCTGTAAGAAATGTTTTCTAAAGTGTTTATCTGCTTGTTTACACACTCATTCGATAATGCATATGTGTAAAGTAATATCCATTAGATTGACTTCAAAAACAATTGCAAGAACCACAAGCAGCACAGCACCACAGATGAATGTCATAACCATAACATTAAGAGAAAAAAGCCAGAAACAAAAGAATGCTTATCCCGTAACTCCGCTGACATGATACTAAGAAAGCAAGCTAAACTAAATTATGGTGCTCAAGGAATGTGTACACACACAGCACATGTCTAAAGAAGAACAATAAAGTTATTATTGAGAAATCCAGGATGGTGGTTACCTGCAGGAGAGAGAAAGGAATAGTGATGGGAGGAGACACAGTCTCTGTGGGCAGGGGGATCCAGGATACTGGAATGTGCTGTGCTATTAGCTGGGTGGTGATTACACGTGCATCTACCTTATGATTATACACTGACAAGTAAACTTTATACATTTAAAAAAAAAATTTCAAAGCCAGTAAACACCTGCAGGGCACTGTGCCATTTTATTTTATTTTAATGCATATAGTTGGAGGCTCGTGAGAGTCTTAGGAAGGAAAATGTGTGGGCAGCACCAGGCTCTGCCAGCCCAGAGCCCAGTGCTTCTCTGCCTGAGATGCATCTCTTCGGGCACATCTGATAAATGCAGCTTGAACACTCCCTTGCTCCAAAACCCCACATCATTTCTTATATACTCTGCAGTTGTGAGATGGACTATTTTCTTCCCTTTTTATTTATTTATTTTATGATGTGTTTTTTTAGGAAGGAATCATCATCTTCTGAACATGAACATAAAGTATCTCTGAAGGAGCCTATGACCACTCTGATGCGGCATCTCTGCTACTTTCTTGAATCATCTCATTTGCTTTTAATTCTTTGCTTCTACCCAGAGGCAGCAGAAATGTTGCCAAGGGTGCTGGTGCTAATGCATCCTGCACTATTCCTTCACTGAGGTGCTGGCCCCTTTTAAACTAATGCGACTAAAACGGTACTATAGATAAGCTGCTGATTGTTTTGTTCCTTCCCCAGACCAGTCCCCAAAATACTTAGAATAGTTCTGCTCTACTCCATATGCCTATCAAATATTTTTCCTCCTGAAAAATATCTAAAATTGAAACCTCATCACCATTAACAGCATTTATGACCAGAGGGTCCAAGCTATCTAGCAGGAGAAAGGATAACTGCATTTGTCCTGATACCCTGAGCTGAGATTCAGCTTGGATGAATCAGAGCAAAGACTACTTCATCTGACTGCTACAGGAGAAATGGGAAGAAGTGTCTTTTTGTATAAATATACAGGTGCTCTAAGGAGCTTTGGGAATAAGATAGAATAATAGGACTTGGAATAGCTGTAAAGCCTGACCGCATTCTGATCCAACCTAATTCCACCCCCAAACAACCTGATCCTCTTCCATGAAAGCCATGCTCACCCTTATTGCTAAGTGACTCAAAGGATTTTTTTT
>NW_003852615.1:288244-290715 GCF_000181295.1 Otolemur garnettii
GCTAAGTGCTATAAAGGGAAGAAGTGGAGAGTCAGGGGTCCTGACTTTCCAAATCCTTATGTTGGAAGGAAAAATAACCTCATCCAACCTTAAAACTATGAATTCTGAAAAACTCAAGGAAAATATGAGTGAGCCAACTGTTTCCTGGCTCACATACAATCATGGGTTGGTGGTGGACGGTCAAAAAGAGCTTGTTAATTTGACTGATTTACTCTTAGAACAAGAATATGACTAGCTTTTCCTAGAAACACACAAAAGAGAGAAATTTATATGTAGGGGGACTGTTGGAAGTAGAAAATGATGTAAGCTATCTAAAATTACATGAGTTCACACCTTCATTTTTAGTAGTGGCTGAGGTTCTTACCTTCCTTCTAGAAGTAAAGCAAAATTGTTCTCATAGTCATCCTCATCTTCATCAGCAGAATATGCTTAATGACACACATATATTTTATATATTGCCTCTCATTTGATCAGCTCAAAAATCCTAAAGAATAGGATCCATTTCTATTTTTTTTTTTTAAACAAACTGAAGTCTAGAGAGTTTGCATCAGCTTCCTATCCCTGCTGTCATATATAAACACAAATGTAGTGGCTTAAACATGAATTTATAACCTTAGACTTCTGAAGGTAAAAAGTCCTGAACTTGTTTCCTTGGCCCCAAGTCAAGGTGGTCTGAGGTTTAAGAAAAGCATTTATTTCCTTGCCTTTTCTAGCTAGAGGCCAACTGAATTTCTTGGCTCCTGGTCCCTTTCTCCATTTTCAAGATCAATGGCAGAGCATCTCCATCTCACCTCTCCCCTCCCCTCCTCCATTCTCCTCCATTCTCCTCCTCCTTGCCTTCCTGCTCCTCCTCCTCCTTTCCTTTTTCATCTTCTTTCTTATTCTCTCTCTCACCTCCCTCTACTTCTATGGTTACACCTCCTAATCCAACTCTAACCTTGACATTAGATTGGGCCCACTCAGATATTCCAGGAAATGTCCTCATCTCAAGGTCCTTAACTGAATCACATCTGCAAAGTCCCTTTTGAAATGTAAGGCAACATGTTCACAGGTTCTGGGGATTAGCACATGGGCAAATTGGGGGACCATTATTCTGACTACCACAGATATTAAGTAACTCATCCAAAGTTTCAGGAATGTAAGGTAGCAAAGCTGAAATTTAAGTCCTTTGGCAGTGTATACTGCCCCCACAGTGTATATTTGCCCATAGGCAAGAATTCTTGAGGACAATAAGCGTTAAATAGAGCCAAAAGAACCTAAATAGTACCCAGTTTTTCTCAGGCGCAGTAGCTTTGTTCATTGTGAAGTCCTCCTCCTATGCACACACATCCAATTAATCTTCCCTAATTGTGTAAATCTTGTGAAGAACTGAGTTTTCTAAGTCTAGAGACATACTCTTTTCTGATTATAACCACTGTGTTAAATAAGTGTATTAAAAAATAGCTTAGTTTTATCTTATTCCTTTCTCTGAAGAACTCAACATATTTACAGATCCTTTTAATTTGCTCTTCTTTTAATCCCAAAGATTTATCCAGCAATTCAATATTTACTATTATTCCTTGAAATATTTCTATCACCAGCGAATATCATATACTGATTGGTACAATAGTCATGATGATTTTGTTCAAAAATTGAGATTGATAGCCTACCTTCAAGAATAGGACCTTGGTTTCTTCTCTCGTGTTAAAGTGCAAACCAAGTTTATTCAAGGGAGAGTTGAAAGTCATCAATTATTTCTTCTGAAAGAGGTATAAATAAAATCTAATTTTTTAGGCTTAATGTGTCAGTTCAATTGACCTTTTAGTATGCCATGTCCCTAAAGATACCCTTCATATATATATATGATCTCATTGTAGCCTGTAAATTTCTTTCTCTTCCCATTTTCCAAGTTCTAACAAGCAAAGTTCTAAAACAAAGGCAACTTCTCAATAATGTATGTAGATTCTTGTCAGCTTTTTCTCCCTTCTCTCTTCCTCCCCTTTCTTTTTATTTTTGGCTGCTGAACAGATTTATTTCATTCCAAGTCCTGGCAAAGTCTCTGAGAGACCATGAAGACTCTGACCTTTATCTCAGATCTCAGGGTCTCTCAGCATGGATACCTGCCAAGGCCTACTAGGAGCTGAGCAGAAGAACAGGCGCAGTACGGTTTGGCATTATATCCTATAACAATTGGTAGGGGTCATGTCACTGTGATAGGTGCCACAGAAAATTTCTGTTTACTATAGGAATTCCCCTCTACCATCAGCTCTAAAATAGAAAGAGAGAGAGAGCTGAAGATATATGTCTGTCTATTGTGTGTCTAATGATTTATCTTTAGATGTGTCCAAGGATTGTATTATGCTTCCTTGAGGAAAGAAACATTGACAAGAACATTAATGTGTTAATGGCCATATTATTACTTGCTAATGTGGTCTGTCATGTACTAACTAGGCTCATGTTGCTGATCTCAGCCGATATTATCACAGATCCTG
>NW_003852615.1:291283-296465 GCF_000181295.1 Otolemur garnettii
CTTACCCTTAGATTCTTGGCTTTCCAAAGGCCCTAAATAGCAGCTACCTCTGGAAGCAGTCATGCTTTAACTCATAGCCAGATATTTAAGGGAAGGCATAATCTCCCAATTTTATTTAATGAAATGTTAACAACAACAGCAAAACCAAAAAACATAGGAGTAAAAACCTTTGAGAAAGAGATATAAAAGTGCAGGGATCTAGGAGGATAAGGAGCTGTATTTACAATGGGCGAGGCCAAGCTAAAGATCTTGCACGTTCCCCACAACACTATTGAATTGCAAAGCCAAGCAGATATTTACATGGTAGAAAATTCCTTTGGGGTCTTCAGTGAGGTAGACGGATGGCTGACAGCAATTCACCAGAAATAAATTTGAGGAATGAAAATAATTTTCTTCCCAAGTGCTATGTATAATCATCCATGGACCTGAGCCTTTCTAAGTGCTGATGAAGTGGAGATGACAAGAGATCAGTCAACACACACACAAGGCGCATTCACCTTTTAAGAATGGAGTTTAAGTAAAGGTTCATGTAGTGTAACAACTATAAGATTCAGTATAAGCCAAAACATTATTAAATCATCTTTATCTTTTTTGTTACAAGGTTAAGTGCATTTCACATAAAATATAATTGCTAGTCCATCATTCAACTCATAAGTAAATTACTAGACAATTTAATAATTTATACATTAAATAAAACCATACAATAAACTTGATATAATACTTATAAAATAATTAATAGCATATATTAGATATCCTAATGACACCACAGTAGCTGTGGTTATCAATCAATACGAGAAAACATCTGGGGACCTTGAAGAGCAACATGGAGGTATCATTAGAGATTACTATATCTATTTACTCTCTAAACATTGTCTACAGACCGAATAAAATACATCTCAAGCCCTCTATACTGTATCATACACATATACATAAAAAGGACTCAGTGATTAATATATTCGATATCTCTATTAAATTTATAGCAAATGTCATTGCACAATTTTTTCATTTAACAAATATTAAAAAACAAAGCCATTACCCAAAGCAGGGTAGATATGTTGTCTGGAAATTTTATTTATTACAATAAAAGAGCCAGTCCAGAAAACATAGCAAATGACTTACAAAGCTGTTTTTACAGCAAAACTCCACATTATAGACCTTTCCATTATTCACCTAACTGCAGAAAAGAGGCTCTACTAAAACTCAGAGAATGAAGAAACAAATATTCCAGGACCACCAGTCCAGCCATTTAATTAAGAGATATTCCAACAGAGTTTGTAATTGATTTTAAATATCTGGCACAGTAAATCGAAAAGACTAATCACCCCTCACATTTGGAACCTTTGGGATTTCGGATCCATATTCGTCTTGTGATCTTCAAATGAGAATATATTCTGACGTTGCCTGATAAGAATGCAACTCTCCCCACTTGCAAGTTCCTCCTCTCCCTGAATAAGGGAAAGCAATAAAAAAGAATTTCTGGCCCCTACAGTCCACTGATGATGACTCTGCTTTGAGAAAAACAAGTTATAAGTGACAGAAAGGAGAGAAAGTTAGAAATACGGTCAACTAAGCCTCTGAGTGACTAAAATAGTAGGAGACTCACATCTGAACCTTCTCAATCTTTACCAAGAGTGAGTATTTACTCTTTTAAACAAAGGTGATACAAAGGAAGTAGAAGATAACAAGATTTTAGCAGAAGGTCTGGACACGGTGGTTGACTCCTGTAATTCTAGCACTCTGGGAGGCCAACATGGGAGGATTGCTTGCGTTTAGGAGTTCGAGACCAAACTAAGCAAGAGCTAAGAGATGCTATCTCTACTTAAAAACAAACAAATAAATAAAAATAAAAACTAGCTGGGCACTGTGATGCATGCCTGTAGTCCCAGCTCCTTGGGAAACTGAGACAGTTTGAGGTTGCTGTGAGCTAGGATGAGGCCACTGCACTCTAGCCTGGGTAACAGAGTGAGACTCTGCTTCTTAAAGAAAAAAAAAATTGAATAGAAGGGAGAGCATGTAGAAACAGCAAAGTCTTTTCAAATTCTTTAAGAAAAAAATGTGAGAGGAAAGTGGTAGAGGGTGGTAACTCGCAGTCCAACTTACTTTGTTCCTGAGATTATGTTTTGTCAAAAAACGGCATTACAGTAAGTGATAGTTAGTGCTCCAGTCCACATTCTAGCTATTTTCTTTCTCCTCATCCTCTAATCAGAAAGAAAATTAAAGCACTAGAAATTTAAAGAGAAAATAAAAAACCCTCTCCTTCTCCACAGGTGGCCAGGAAAGAACCCATGTGGGTTTTTCAGCAGGGGAGCTGAACACTTTAATCTGACAGAACCCAGCAGGAACCCCGGGGATGGTGTATGTGATGTTGCCATGTGACACCAGGAATCTTACCTCTTCAGAAAATAGCAGGGTAATTATTGCAAATAATTACTTTCAGAAACAAAGCTTCTTTTGACAAGTCAGACTTAATTTTTAAGTCTGAAAGATCCTGCTACCACAGTGCGTATTATAAACCATCATGAAGTAGAATAAAATAAGACATTGGGTCAAATTAAAAAAATATTCCAAATGTCTAGACCCAAGAAATACTGAAGTAGTTTAGTGTAAAGTTGCTGTTGTAAGTGAATGCAGCTCTCAAATTTCAAAAAAGTAAGACAAAAAATAGTATGATTTCTCAAATGAGAAACTCAGAAGATGCTACAACTGAGAGAAAGACTTAGAATTATAAAAGCAATTGCCCCAAAGAAATAATGGAGCAGATGATGGCTAGATGTATTTTGAAACAATTCTAATATATTTAGGTACCATATGTGTTAAAGTGACTTTGCAAGACTGGCCAGGGAACATAATAATCAATCATTATGCCATTCGTATAGGAAATGCCTTCCCAGATCTAGAGCAACTCAGTTACAAATGATTTTTGGAATGCCACCCACTTATCACTTCGGAAGTGTCTATTTAGATAATAACAAAATGGCTCAGAAGAAAAGAAATGATCGAGGATGCTTTCCTGCTGGCAAAGACTTATACTAATATATCTTGATAGTTCATCTTCATTTGAAATGTCCACATTTTCCCTGAGGGAAACTTTGATGTAGTTCCTTTCTCCCACTTTCCATTCTAAATATGTACCCACTTTGTTAAAGAAAAAAACAAAACAAAATTAATGACAGAAAAGCAAAGTGAGAGACAGAACAAGTGGTACCATGGAGATTATTGAGGAAGAATCTGCACAGTGCGGCGGCCCTGCCCTGTAGACATCTTGCTGGGCAAGTGACTGGGGCTGGATGCTCTACTTGCATTTATTGAACCATATGACAATTAGATTTCAAAAGTCAAAACTGGTCGACATTGGCTACTTCATTTTTTGAGTGAAATTAAAGCTGTTAAGGCCAAAACACTGTAAGTTTATTGGAAGTCAAATATGAGATGTGATCTATCAAAGCCCAGCAACGAATCTGGGCATGTTCCAGAGTCTACAGCAGGCCAGAAGGATTTTATAGGAAAGTGTAGAAAAAGGGAAGACTTATATTAGTATTATCCTTTGTCATTTGGAGTGTAATAGAGCGGTACAATCACTGGTTACCATTTGGAACACATAGGCAAAAATATCTACGTATATGAACAATCAGTAAAACATAATGATTCAGAAATAAATTGGTTTCCTTTTTAATATCAGCAGGTTATGCATTAATCAGCAGTTAAACAATTTGAGAAACTCATAATAAGATTATTTAGTCAGGGGCAGGATGCTGTCAGGAATCAAAAGACCTCCCCAGGTGGATTAACTGGGAAACCTGTTTACTTTTAAAGTAAACTGTTAAATATTACCTGCTAAGTTGTCACATTCACTTCTCCACTAATGAAATAAAATTGTATTAGATACACTCTAAGATCCTTCCCAACTCTGATATTCTGTGGTTCTATGAATGCGTTCATGGTTAAAGAGCTAAGTAACTACAAAAGACACAGAGATACAGTTTTGCACAATCCTGGGAAAAGAGTTAATCGATGCACAAGTGACTTTCCAGAAAAATATTATACCACTTGCTCTATATTTATCTTCTTCTTTACCTTATCTTAGCATGTTTGATTCCTACAATAGTGTACCACAGACACTGTTAAACTATCTGCTGTTTAAAGAAAAAGACAACTAGTCCAGAGCTTCAGTAGGTCTAGAGGAACAGCAGAAGGCAGTACTGGGAGTAAAGGCACCATGGAACACTTAACAAAGAAAAATTTAAACATTTAAGGCATGAATGCCTTGTGATTACAGACTATAAGATTGTGATATACCAGTACCTAAAACAATAAAATAATCACAAAGCAGCTAGCTATTCTATTGCTTATTAGTAGGAAATTCAATGTATGTCTTCCTGAAGAAGGGGGAAGCAGAAACACTTTATTTCAGCATAGGCCGTATCTATGGGAGTACCACATGAAAAATTACAATGGTGAAGTTCTTATTTTTCATTTATTTCATATAATCCAAGTATGAAGCAATGGATCATTTATAGCTGAATAGTTTTAAGTCATATTAATTGCCAAAATTAAGTAAGCATCATGGCAATAAAAATGGTAACTCAGGGTTCAACAGGAAAATTGATCATTAAGACATAAGCTGAGGTTTTAAAAAAAGGAATAAAATAGAGGAATGTTTATAAAACAAGTATTGGTTTTACCATTTGGAAAATATATCAGGGAAACTACAGAACTAAATGATCTCTTCTAGGGTCAAGTGAAAGTCAGGGAACAAAGCAGATAGGGCAAGTTGGTTAAGGAGGAGTTAAAAATTAGTGGTAAGTCAGGTAAGAGTCCTGAAACAAATGATCCTCTGGAGTCCATGCACTACTAAATATCTAAGAGAAAGATCAGTAAGAAACAGAAAATAAATAAGTAATCAAGTGAACCCAAAGAATTCAGGAAATAATCTTAAACTAAAAGTGAAAAACAGGCCAAGTTGATGATACCAACAATACAAAAGTACCATCATCTCACAAGCAGACTGTTTTCTCTCCATAGGTTAAGCTGAAGGCAGCACAGAACAATAATGGAGAGCAGCACTGGAAAGGGAGACGAAAGGACCAAGAAAAAGATGCGTTCTGACTGTCTATGCCCAGGCAACAAAACTGCAAGGGAATGTTGCATGCACTAAATAAGAAGGTGGTCTAGGCATCTGTAG
>NW_003852615.1:297253-302159 GCF_000181295.1 Otolemur garnettii
AAGTATTAACAAGGAAAAAAACTTACAAAGCATAAAGTGAATAAAAGTATGTTTCAAAGGGACAGTTACATTGTGATAACATTTGTATCCTTTTAAAATATTAAATGTTACCTCAGAATACATGCATATGTAATAAAAGTATAAACGTACATTGTTTGGACAAAGAACAATGACATCATTTACTTCCAGAGAGAAAGAAATAGGAGTAGAAATAATTGAGTCAGGCACTCAAATGAATATGTACTAATTAAAATATCATAAGCACATATGGAAAAGGATTACGATTTGACAAAGCTGGATGATGGTAACAGTCATTATTATTTTCACTATACTCTTATCTATGCCTAAACCCTGTCTTAATAAATAAGGTATTATGTGTAAAGAAAAAGTCTTTTATTCAGAGAATGGTTTTATTGACAGAATAAGAAGCTTAATTAAATCGGTTAAAGATGCCTTTAATAAAGCTGGTGTATTTTCCACTCTGACTGGCACTGCTCAGTGATAATCACACATGTCACAGACCTTTTGAGAGAAGTCCAAGATGTACAGAGAGCTTGAAATCAAGGACTGGAGAAAATGTGTTCCAGACTACTGCAGACATCCTCTGTTTGAAAAATGTTGTAATGAAAAATTGTGTGTAGGCTAGAGCCTGGAGCAAAAATGGCTGAATGGATTTGCATCATGACTTTCAAACAAATTAATAAATAAATCTATGCACCCGAGTCTGTACATTGGCTTTTTTTTTAAAATAAACATTAATATTTTAAATTGAATTATAACCATAAGCTAATCAGGATGTTTCAGCTGAGTTAAAATTCTGTCATCTGTACAATTTGGTGTGAATATTAAGAAAATGCAATGGCTATCAGGCTTACTGAAGAAACAAGATTATATACTAAATGCTTAACTTTGAAAAAACAGGGTTTTAAACCACATTCTAAATGGAAACTTTAAATATGGCTCTACTTATTCTTGCAAATATTCGGCACTCTAGGGCTGGCCTTAAACATGAGTGAGATATAACATACATAAGGCATAATATGAGTAAAGCCCTTTCAAGAAATCCTGTCCAAAATCTTTTTCTCTACTGGGTGGCCCAGCTCTGAAAATCCCTTCAACCTTTAAGTACCTTTGAGATTGAGTGAGAAACCCCTGAATAGAAATCTTCCAACCTACAGAAAACCAAGTCAAAGGGGACTGGGAAAATAGGAAGCACTCGAAAAGGATGCTTCTGGAATGATGAGGACTGAGCACATTGAAGGGAGAGATACCACAAGTATTTAACTCATGCAAGGAGCACCACAACCCTCCACAGTTACTCCTGACCCTCGGGAAATGGGCTAATTCTCTCCAGCCTGGATGCTCTTTTTTCCAGCAGCACATACTACTACAGATGGGAAACTGTAGGGTTTTAGCGAAAGACGTAAAACTTTCTAAATGGCTCTCCATAAGAAAAAAAATATGAATTGGGGGTAGAAAACATCTAGTAGAGATTAAAGGGTAGGGTTAAAGTAGGGTGACCAGACGTCCCGCTTTTTAACAATTTGTCCCGCGTCCTGCGGCGTTTTAAAAAAATCCCAATTTTTGGAAAGAATGCACGAACGGGCAGGAGAACAGGAAGGGAACATACGGTTTTTGGCTGCCATGTGGCTATTTCTCCAGAATATGAGTTTTATATTACTTTTGTTAATTTTATAATGTTAAACTGTAATAATAACAAATAATTATTAAGACATGATTATCGAGAACCGCTTATCAAAGTTTGCATTGTTGTCATGCTCTGCCCTGCCCCCACCCCGGACCATGTTGTCTGGCTTTACAAATGTTAAAATCTGGTCACACTACGTTAAAGACCGGAGAGTCCAAGGGTCCTCAAACTTTTTAAACAGGGGGCCACTTCACTGTAGCTCAGACCGTTGGAGGGCCAGACTGAGGGCCCTGGGATGAGTCAGCTGCTAAGCAGGACAGGTAGCAGTGGCAAAAACACCCGGTGGGCTGCATAAATGTCCTAGGTGGACTGAATGTGGCCCGCTGACCATAGTTTGAGGACACCTGGAACTATAAGGCACTTAGAAGCAAGATATAAAATAGGATCATGAAAATTTTTGATGCCATCATTTGGACCTGAACAGATTGGTCTTAAAGAAATTCTGACCCTTCTGCACAATTTGTAAAAGCCAGTTAGTCAGGAAGAAGCAGCCAGGATTTATTCTTTAACAACCTTATATCTTTGCTTCCGTTTTTGTTCCCAGCCCTGGTTCTTCCTTCTATGCGCCCCCTTTTCTTCCCCATTTCATTTGCAACACTATAAACTATGAGAACATTCTGGCCAAAGGCTTATATAGTTTAAATTTATATAACAATAATGATTGTGAATTATTGAAATGGATAACATTATTATTTTACTGTTAAATTAAACCTTTCTTATTTAAATTGAAATCCACATTTCTGGTAGAAACAATCAACATAAAAAGTTGGCAATGGCCAACAATGCATATATCATTAAATACTATGAAAAAATAAACTTTTGGATAAAATTTAGATTTGGAAAATTGGGCTGGGGAAAATTCACATTATTATTAAACACAAAGAACACAAATAAAAGAGCTATAACTGATCAAATTTGATATAGATAAAAGTACCAATTTCTGAGATAAATCTTCCTGTTAAAGATTAACCTACCAAAACTACAACTTTTAAAAATGGCTTAATAAACCATTAAATTAATGATTTAACTGGGCTATATTTTAAAAAAAAAACTTCAAATTACACTTGATTAATTATTTTCTCTCTTTTACAACAACAAAAAAGTGCTTTCTAACTAAGAATCCATTAGTTTGGAAATAATTCTGATAAAATATTTTTTATTCAAAAGTTCTTCAAAAAAAGTGAGGTCAAATTATCCTGTACCCAGTGGAGGTCCTAGGGAAAAGTTGCCAATTAAAAATGTTTGGCTATTGGTGCAAAGGATGAAATGGTAAAAAAAGAACTACTGACTTTGTGAGTGAATTGCTGTATACTATTAGGTATACACTACTACATGTCTCTCTAAATCTTCACTACAACTTTCCATATCTACAAATACTTCCCACCAGTAGTTAGTATACAGGAAAACTTAAAGACATGGGCATCACTTCTTATTTGAATAGATTATGAAGAAAGCATTTAGGGGAAGTGAGAAATAGGTAGATTAAATTCACAGTGAACCAGAAATTGGAATTAGAAGTGACTGTCAGGAATATAGTCCTGGGAATTCACAGAAATGTTGGTAAAAGCATTGGATTTTTTTTATTGGACATAAAAAGGAGATGTAAATCAATTTTACAAACATCTCAAAGGACAGAGTACCCTCTAATGAGGTCGTGATTATAGTCAGGACCAAGAAAATCTATCCACTTTCAAGAGTAGACCTAATGGACTCCAAAAATATAGCTATAAAAATAAATAATAGCCCAATTTTCTAAATGTTACTTATAGCATAGCTACTTGTGGAAAGAGAAATTACAAATTTCTCTCTATAACTCTCTTTCCATATCTCAATAGGAAAACATCATAAATATGTAAGAGTTCTACATTTTCTGAAATAATTAAAACTTGACCACAGAGACCACAGTTCACGTGAGGACCATAAATAAGCAGAGTAGCTCTGAGATCTGTGCAGTCAGGAAGAGACTAATCCCCAAACGGGGCTGATTAACTCGGCATTTCCTTGTAGGACAAAGAGTTAAGACTGGCTTTATCAATGCTCGATACCCAGTCCTTTAACAGAAAAACACACTTGATGGACAATGTCCCTTAATTTTGAGGTGGGAAGACTGCCATTTTGAGCATTACAAATTTCTAGGGCAGCAATGACATTTGTTCTTAGGAAAATCCTCCCTTTGATCTTCTTAGTGCTTCACTTAATGGAATCTTCAGTTTGTACACACAGACAAGAAACAAACCAATTTGAGACAGAGGGACTTGATCTTGGAGTATTAACTTAAATATTTCCTCAGCATAGAATCACCTATGGAAGAACTAGAAATGCTTTAATTATTAACTTATTTTGTACTCCCAGGAAATCTAGGTTTTGTAAATCATCTCTATTTGGGACATGCCTGTGTCTTTCCTGGAGGAAGACTGTGCGTGCACATGAACACACACGATCAGACTTTGCCCAGGCAAATGTAGAATCTAATATTATTTTTGCCTCCTGTAACAGAAAAAGTTGTATGAAGCAATGGGCTCATGAGCTTGATACAGCTCCACAGTAGAGTGAGGTGCAATGGATGGAATAATTTAGAATACCACAACTCCATTTTAGTAACTGCACCACAGAATAGGATGATTGATATATCTGCTGAGTGAAGTTTACTCCACCCACTTGGAGTGAAAGGCAATAATAGGAAGGTGCGGGAATTTCCCAGGGAGATGATGTTCGTCTCCTGTGACTGAATAAGTAGAACTGGAAATGAAAAGAACTTCTGTGTTTCTCACAGGCACCAAAGGCAAGCATATGGAAGAAGTGAGATGCACGGGTCTCAGGAGGTCCCCACTATGGATACTGAGCTCAGCCCCAGTAGCACAGGGAACGTTTAGATAGGTAGCTTATTAGGAGTACAATGTCTGTGATACATTTCAAGCTACTCTCTGTGTTGCCTGGTACTGCAGAGTTTCAGTAGTCTTGTTAAATGTCCAATACTAGTCTCATTTGAGCAGTTGCGAAAGAAAGGAAATGAAGTTCCCTTCCTTGAGGCTCTGCAATGTCTGAGATAAAGAGACAGGACTGAAGGAGTCAGGTAACAGAGAAGGCACTACCACATATCAAATTGGAAGGAACAGGTGAGGAGTGAGGCAACTTGTCAGCCCCATTTGTCAAAGCAGCGTATCAGAACAGCTGCCAGTGAAGGAGCTTTGCCCGCCC
>NW_003852615.1:302339-305937 GCF_000181295.1 Otolemur garnettii
TCCCCAAAGGAGACCAGGGATGAATCATCTCCTCACCATTTGGCAGAAAAGAGAAATGTAATCTCATTTTATCATCCCAGGCTAGTCAAACAGATGCATATGGTTAGACAATGAAAGGTTGAGCTCAAGCCATCTGTGGCTTTAAGTTGGCACGTGCTGCTTCCCCAGAGGACTGAGGACTTCTGGAAGGAATGGTCAGATTTTACTTCTGGCTGACAACTCATGACACACCCCACTTCCCTGCCTTTTGGGAAACCCTTCTGGATCTCACATCCATGCTCCAGTGGCCCCATATGCTCTAGGCACGAGTTTACTTGGGCTTTCTTGCTTTTCCAGTTCTGCTACTCCTCCCTGGGTGTGCTCCCACAGAGCACCTTCGGAATAGCTTCCCTTTGCTTCAGCATTACAGGGATCCTCGCATCTTGATAAAAATCCTTAAAGGTGGAAGCAGCTTGGAGAGAAAAACCTGTACTGAAATCATAATTGACTTTTACCAGAGGTTCTTAAACCCAAAATCTGAATAAATCAGTAATTAACTGATATAAATAGGATGCAGAGGTTTTCAGAGAAATCAGTTCCAATAGTCACATCTTAAAAAGGACAGAAAGAAAGAAAATTAAGGTAATTTCAAGGGCAGGAAGCATATCAGTTCCCTAACATCCATAATCCAGTCTCTTAAATGATGATCTCACTCATGATGAGGGATATTTCTCCAACCCTCAACAGAAATTTGACTGAACACTGTGAATGCTTAACTTCATAATCATTCTGAAACAATTTTTTATTTCTATGTTTGCATTTAAATTGGGAGTCATAAAAATAAAGTTGTTTCCCCACACTATATTTTATACAGTATTTATTTTTTAATCTTCTTGAGTCTGAATTCTCTTGGCTTATTTACCCCATATAGGTATAAATTTTTAACTTCCAATAATCTTTATGTCTCTCTTTTGCTTTGCTTAAAGAAATTTAGCCACTGTTCCCAGAGGCCAGGGGTGGAGGTGAGGTGGGGGGTGAGTGTTACCCATAATCATACTTATACAGATTGTTTTCTATTAAATCAGTGATAAATAATCCTTGCCTCAATAATTTATTCAGTCAAGTCCTATGACTTAAAACCCTGACCATTACATGCAATTTGGTCTAATCCTGAGTTTTTATTACTTTGAGAAATCACCAATAGCTAGTAAAAAAGGAATACTTTTTCAGAATGCCACTCATTTGGCAAAAAACACCACGGCGATGGAGTTTGGTTTTATCTGTTCTTACTAAATCCATGTTGCTTCTTGATTGACTTTTTAACACTTTAAAAATTAGATCCTAAATGGGATCCCAGGAGAGTTTCATAAAGTATATAGACTCATGGAAAGGAACAGGAAGCAAGAGGAATTGTAGAAATAAATTATTGGTAAGGAAAGTAGGAGAAAAGATTCTGCTAAAGGGAATTTACTGAGCAATTTATTGGCAAGACTTGGCTTAAGTTATTTGCAAGATTTAGACCAAGGGAGTTTAGAAAAAAATTTAATAAAGGAGAACAATGTGAAAAGACAGCCAAAAAAAAAGATTTTAGGCAACACTCAGATTTTAGGTTATACTAATTTAAGGACAGTGTCAAGAACAGAAAGAAAACAGCCCTAATTGCCTCTGCAATGGTCAGATCCTTCTTGAAGGATGAGGTTCCAAATTCCTAAGTCATTTCACAAGGCTGAGGTAGGAAAGAGAAATAATTAAATTTAATTCTGACTGTGTAGTGGCCTAGGCTAGACATTTGCATAAACTACCATATGGAAAACAAAACTTAAATCAATAGGTATTACTTTTCTGTTTAAGTGATAAGGAAACTCAAAGAGCTTATAACTGAACTAAAATCTAATGACCAAATTCATAGTCTCACTTTTTTTTAGTAAAAAAAATTAAAACAAACCAAAAAACCAAAAAAAAAATGATTAAAATAATTATAAACACATATAAAACACATAATAACAGATCCCCCTTTTTTCCAGGAATTATCTTTCTCTAATATACAATACAAAGAAAAGGCAGCTTCTCATGGCCCTCTCAACTAGTAGACTTGGATAGATTTCCAAGCATTGAGTGTCTTCATGGTGAATCCCAGCACTGCAACCATTTGCTCTGGGCTAGTTGTTACCATACTCAATTTCTGCACATGGGTCCTTCCTTTCCATGACAAACAGCAGAGGATAAGTGAACAGAAACCCCCCCCAGAGCTGTACAGATGTGACCTCTTTAAATGAAAGATAGGGCTAATTAAAAGGAACTATAAGAGAAAAAGTTAAAAGTAAAGTATTAGTTATTACTGTTTCTAGATTATAAAGGAAAAGAACCCTATAAGTTAGACTCTCCCCAGTAGACCCATTTAAAAACATATCACACTATATATCCGAGAACTAGCCATGCTTCTTGGACTTAATTTCAGAAAGAGATTCACCTTGGAAGTTCAATAGACTGATGTATCCTAGACATAAATTTCATTTATCATACTTATATGATATTAAAAGTGAAAAAAACTCATGACATATAGATTTCTAAGGTGGCCCTGTTTGTAATATATATTTTAATTTAAATGTCTTTGCTAATTTGTTGTTAGCTTTTTAAAAAGTGATTTTCAATAAGATTCTTTATTAAGGGAGAGCACTTAAATAATATCCTATCTTTTTAAAGATTTTTCTTCAGATTTGCTTTTTGGGAATCCATATTATTTTTCAATTTTATAATTTATAAAGACTTTTAATGAAAGTTTATAAAATTTCAATATTCTCTCCACTGTAAATTATGGCTAGTTCTAATTATAATTTATCAATTTCTATGGCTCCTACATCCCATTTGATCTAAAAAGTTCCATTTTATCTTACTCATATCATGTTCCTCTTAAACTATTTTAAAATGTCCTTCATATTCTCTTTAACCTCTCTGCTTGCATTTTCTTTTTCCTACAAGCTATAAAGGATATCAGCTATTTTTAAATTATCTGCCTAGCTTTCTTATCTTCTGATATCATCATTCAGGTTAACCCTACACATTTTTCAATGCAGATATTTATTTTCCTACTAATTTCTGATAATTTCACGGTAAAGACCTCTTGGGAGTCTCTGGCCCTTTATTGGCAGTCTTGTAATCTGCTCTGCTTTAGTTATGGTGTCCTTTAGAATACTCATGAATTTTAATATTTCCTCTCAGTGAAACATAATAACTTGATGCTTTAATTCCTGCAAATTTGATTTATTGGAAGCTAATGGCATTGAAACGCTATTGTATGTGATCTTATTATTTAATATTCTAAATTTTAATATCTTGTAGGCTCCATGTGCAAAGCTCACTTGATTGTAATAAAAGTATCCTAATGTGAGAGGCTTTAGAGGTCATCTCCTCTCTCGTCCTGCTTTGGTAGGATGATAATGATGCCATATTGGACAAGGAAAAGCTACCTTAACTCTACGGCTCTTCAAAGGACATTCAAATTATTCCTGTGTGTGCTACTGAATTATTTAAAATTTGACACAATAATCCTTAAAAATTTTTCACACTATAATATCTGGTTAATTCAGATGGCAGCTTGTTATATCAGTACTGACACTCT
>NW_003852615.1:306093-309988 GCF_000181295.1 Otolemur garnettii
TATGCTGTGTTAGTCAACAGAACCAATAGGGTGTGTGTTTATGTGTGTGAAAGGAGATTTTCTATAAGGAATTAACTCATAAATTTATGGAAACTGGTGAGTTCAAAATCTGCAGCATGGCCCAGCAGGTTGGGAACTCAGGATACCAGATGATGCAGATAGAAGTGCAAAGGCCATTTGCTGGAGGCTTCCCTCTTGCCTGGGAAGGTCAGTCTTTATTCTATTCAAATGACTGGATGAGGCCCATTTATATTTTGGAGAATAATCTTACTCAAAGTTCAGTTTTCAAATGACCGGATGAGGCCCATTTATATTTTGGAAAATAATCTTACTCAAAGTACACTGGTTGAAATGTTAATGTAATCCAAACACATATTCTGAGTCGACCCATAAAATTAACCATCACGCATGCACTAAGAGACCAATGACACATAGTGTCTATCTCAATGTTATTTCAGATGATAGGGACTGAATCGCAGATAATCTAAAATTTTTTCCTAGTAGCATTATTTGTAGTAATCTGAGATAACTTCTGAATCTAAATATCATGGTACACAATTCAAATCACTCTACCCCGTTAATATCAGGTCAGATTTCAGATTAACATCACTTCCTTGCTCCAGACCTGAGTAAAATTCGTCAATATAGAATCCCAGGACAAACAGTGTTAATAGCAAAGGATACTTTTAAAATTAACTTATAGAAAACTTTATTGTTAATGTTAAGAAATCATTTACGTCATTCTGTAACTTGGTAGTAAGCTGCAACATTTATAATTGCCTCATTTGGTCTTTACAGCAAGACAAAACGGGATTATCAGTATTTCATGTGAGCAAAGGGAAACATGGGAAGTTTAGTAATTTTCTCAAGGCCGTATATCTGGAGATAGAAGCCTAATGAGAACCAAGGGTCTTAACTATTAATATAGTTCTGCCTTTTGACTATGTCACGCAGAATGTCAGCTAGTCAGCGGAATGTTAATATGGTGATCAGGTAAACGTGCTTTTCTATCTTGCACTCCACATGAAAAATAAGTGCCTTTAAAAATCAGCTGTCCATTTTATCTTCAAATCATCAATCAAAGGCAATTTCATATATTCAGCATCTACCCTGCACAAAGTATTGGATTACATCTACTATTTAATGGCCACCCAAAAATATTTTGAAGTTCCTATGAAATTTCAACAGATTTGTCTCTATAAATAAATGGGAAGGCTAAGTTGGGAATACAGATGTGATTACCATCAGAAAGTGAGTCTGCCTGGCTCAGCTTTCTCACAGTATTGTTTCAGAATTTTCAGTAAAATGCTCACTCAGCCGTAAGAATTTGTCTACAGTATTTGTTCCCAAACGTTGGAAGTTAACTTATTGCTATAGTGGTACGTGTTTGTGTGTGTGTGCCGGTGTGTGCTCCACCTGCATTTCACCCAGTTGCAAATCCCAGTGGGTGGTCACATATTGTACTTATTTGCTTCAGGAAATGTTGAAGCACTGACCAAGTAGAAGCTGCATCATGACAGAGTTAATTCACATATATCTGGTTAAAACCTACTCTCATTAAAAAGAGGATGCCCAGCTTTGAGGAGAGGAAGAAAGAGAGTGGAAATTGCCTTTAAGAATGGTAGTGAGAAAATGAGGCTGCCTAGAGTGGAAATGAAAGGATAGAAATTCCCAGCATCGTAGAAATCTATGGGCCCACTGGCTCAGAAAGGGAGCAAACCTCAGCAAGCACGGGGTGCACAGCATGCTGAGGGAGTTTAGAGTGTGAAAGGCCAGATTAACAAAGCAGCAAAGGAGCAGAAAGCTACTGAAATCTAAGGAACCCTGCAATCTCCTGATATCATGAAACGTATGTGTGGTCTTCATCCCATTTCCTGGCATAGGACTCCTTAAATCCTAGCAATCTCCAAAGTGTTGTCTTTTTGTATAGTGATATTAACTGAGAGTTTCAAGACAGGGGGAGTAACTGGAAAGACAAAGGCATGACTACAGAACTGGCACCTTCAGACTCACCCCCAACTGCCAGAGGAAAAAGACGCTGAAGGTTAAGGTGATCACCAATGGCCAATCATTTAATGAATAATGGCTACATGATGAAGTCTTCATAAAGATCCATGAAGACTGGGTTTGGAAAGCTTCCAGATAGGTGAAACTGTGGAGGCTCCTGGAGGGTGGTGCACCCAGGGAGGGCAGGGAAATTCTGTACCTTTTCCCCCATAGCTCACCCAATGCATTGTGCATCTGTATTCTATGTAATATCCTTTATAATAAACCAGTAAACATGTTTTCCTAAGTTCTATGAGTTGCTCTTGCAAATTAATC
This sequence comes from Otolemur garnettii, assembly GCF_000181295.1. NCBI lineage: Eukaryota > Metazoa > Chordata > Mammalia > Primates > Galagidae > Otolemur > Otolemur garnettii. The sequence continues at coordinate 308,416 of NW_003852615.1, forward strand.
AAACCAAAAGAGAGCATCATGAGATCCCCAATGTATAGCCAATTGGCCAGAAGTTACAGAGACCTGGACTCATGGTTGGCATCTGAAGGAGAGCAGTTTGGAGTACTGAGTCCCCACCTGTGAGATCTGACACTGACTCCAGGTCATGTCAGAAGTGGATTAAAGGACACTCAGCTGGTGTTCACTATCTATTATATGGGCATAAAACCCTCACATTTAGTTACAGAAGTTTTCTTCGGTGTTGATGATTGTTGTGTTTCTGTGGGATTTAGAGGAAAAACAGTTTGGGAGAGGTTTTCAAACCAGACTCTATGACTATAAACTGAGCTCCTTTCGATAATTAGAGGGCATAGACTAGATCACATGCCAGACCACATGAGTGCTATTTAATCAGCTGCATAGTAGAGAAAGGAAGTGATGGCTCAGCACCTGTGGCTCAAGTGGCTAAGGCGCCAGCCACATACACCTAAGGTGGCAGGTTCCAATCCAGCCTGGGCCCGCCAAACAACAATGATGGCTACAACTAAAAAAAATAGCCAGGCGTTGTGGCGGGCGCCTGTGGTCCCAGCTACTTGGGAGGCAGAGGCAGGAGACTCGCTTGAGCCCAGGAGTTGGAGGTTGCTGTGAGCTGTGATGCCACAGTACTCTACCCAGGGGGACAGCTTGAGGCTCTGTCTCTAAAAAAAAAAAAAGAGAAAGGAAGTGATCTAAAGGATAACTGAGACTGAATGTAGATCCAGAGTCAAATCAATTTAAACTAAATAAGGCTAAATTTTCTGCATATCTGAGTGTAAAGATCGAAATTCAGTCCCATTCCACAAATTGGACTCTAACTAACATTGCAACTTAGATGAAGGAGAATAATAAACTGGCTGAGTGATCCTAGTTTTCTTTATTTTTCATTTAACTGTGGAGAAGTGGGAAATGAATATTAGGTTCCCGGACTTGTCCCGTGTGTTTCACTCAGAGCTATCTCATTTGGTATACACAAAGGAGCTTTGAGACATCTCTTGATGTTTCTAGCTTGCAATTGAGAAAATGAGGCTTAGGGAAGATAATTAAAGTCACAGAGATTGTAAGTGGCTAAGACGTGATGTGAGGGAGGACCTAAGGGCCTTTAGAGCCCAGAGTCACTTTATAAACCTCTGCCGCCTCACTCCAGGGATTTAAAAATCCCATGCCTGTGTCCTAACAGGGCCTGGACTTGATGAAGGCTAAGCTTTCATGACCTGACTTGACAAGATCTTTTTTGATCCTTGGTAAATGCTGAGATTTTTCAAGTACTGCCAACCCAGACACCATGCCTAGGAATACTACTCCTTACTATCTATCTGTCTGGTTGTCTGCTTGTCAGCTATTTCTGCTTTTTCACTTTTTTCCAAAATTTATGTCACTCACAATATCCTCTGTAAATGGAAAAGACTTACATTGTCCACTCACAGAAACAAAAATAGGAAAGCTATTTGGTGAGTCTTCACTGGATGAAATAGTCACCTTTTTTAAAACACTGTTTATCAATATATAATTTCCATACAGTGAAATGTTTTATTTTTCAGAGCTCTGGAAAAAAAAA
>NW_003852615.1:311108-323005 GCF_000181295.1 Otolemur garnettii
AGAGTGACACTTAGTCACCCTCTGTAGAGTGTTAAAAACTCTTTTTTTTTTTTTTTTGGCAGTGGCCTAAGGTTCAAGAGTTTTTTGTTTGTTTGTTTTATTTTGTTTTTGTATCTAAGACAGAGTGACACTTAGTCACCCTCTGTAGAGTGTTATGGCATCACAGCTCACAGCTCACAGTTCACAATAACCTCCAACTCTTGGGCTCAAGCAATTCTCTTGCCTCAGCCTTCCAAGTAGCTAGACTACAGGTGTCCACCACAATGCTGGCTATTTTTAGAGACAGGGTCTTCCTCTATCTTAGACTGGTCTCGAACTCATGAGGTCAGGCAATCTGCCCACCTCGACTACCCAAAGTGCTAGGATTACAGGTGTGAGCCACAGTGCCTGGCCCAAGAGACTAAAACTCATGACACCAGTAATAAATGGTCACACCCTAAATCAGTGGTTCTCAACCTTCTTAATGCTATAACCCTTTAATACAGGTTGAGAACTGCTGCCCTAAATTCTGGCATAAGATTGGGTAGTATTAAATTTCCTGATGCAAAAACTCAATAGATTTTATTTTTGATCTAAAATAAATGCTTCTTGCTTCCCTAAAGCCAAAATGTATACAGTTGTACCTCATTTTGTTGTGCACTATTGTCATAGATGCTGTGTTTTCTGTTTGGTTCTGTTTGTTTTGTATTACAAATTGAAGATTTGTGGCAATCACATCAGGTAAGTCTATCTGTACCTTTTTTTTTTTTTCAATAACTTATACTGACTTCACATCTCTGTGCCACATTTTGGCAATTCTTGCCATATTTCACACTTTTTCTTTATCAGTATAGCTCTGTACTAATCTGCTACCAGTGATATCCGATATTACTATTGTAATTGTTGTGGGGGGCTGCAAACTACACTCATAAAAGATTGCGAATTTAATCAAAAAATCTATATGTTCTTACTGTTCTACCAAGTGACAGTTCCCCTATCTTTTCCTCTCTTCTAAGTCCTTCCTATATCACAGGAAACAACGATATGAACATTAGGCAAATGAATAACCCTACAATGACGTCTGAGTGTTCAAATGAAAGGAAAAGTCACATATCTCTCACTTAAATCAAAAGCTAGAAATGATTAAGCTTAGTGAAGAAAGCATATTGAATAGGCCCAAAGCTAGGCCTTTTCCACCAAACAGTTAAACAAGTTATAAATACAAATAAAAAATCCTTGAAGGAAATTAAAAGTCCTACTCCAGTCAACATACAAATGATATTCTCACGTAAGGTTCACAATGTAACGGTGCACAGCACACTCCCTGGGTGAAGGGCTCAACTACAATTTGAACTTTACCTAACAAATGCAAACAATGCAACCTAATCATTAGTACCTTCATATTAATCTGAAATTTTAAAAAAGTACAAATGATTAAAAAGTGAAACAGCCTTATTGCTAATATGGAGAAAGTTTTAGTAGTCTGCACAGAAGATCAAACTGCCTCAATATTCCCTCCAGCCAAAGCCCAAGGCAGAGCAAGGCCCCAACTCTCTTCAATTCTACGAAGGCTGAGAGAGGTGAAGAAGCTGTAAAAGAAAAATTTGAGGCTAGCAGAGCTTGGTTCATGAGTTTCAGGGAAAGAAGTCATTTTCATAACGTAAAAGAACAAGGTGAAGTGGCAAGGGCTGGTGTAGAAGCTGCAGCAAGCTTTCCAGAAAGTTTAAATAAGATAATCCCTGAAGGTAGCTACATGAACAATAGATTTCCAGTGTAGACAAAACAGTCTTCTATTGAAGGAAGACTTTCATACCTAGAGAGAAGTCAAGGCCTGGCTTCAAAGCTTTGACTAATAGACTAACCCCTCTTGTTGGGGGAAAATGTGGCTAACAGCTTTAAATTGAAGTAGGCCCAGGCGCCTGCAATCCTAGCACTCTGGGAGGCCAAAGTAGGTGGATGGGTTGAGCTCATGAGTTCGAGACCAGCCTGAGAAAAAGTGAGACCCCCATTTCTAAAAATAGCTGGGCATTGTGGCGGGCACCTGTAGTCCTAGCTACTTGGGAGGCTGAGGCAAGAGAATCACTTGAGCCCAAGAGTGTGAGATCACTGTGAGTGATGATGTCATGGCACTCTACCAAGGGTGACAAAGTGAGACTCTGTCTCAAAAAAAAAATTGAAAACAGAGCTCATTTACCATTCGAAAATCCTAAGGTCTTTGAGAAATATGCAAAGTCTATTCTTTCAGTGCTCTCGAAAAGAAACAACAAAGACCGGATGACAACACATCTGTATACATCATGGTTCATGGAACATTTTAAGCTTAGTGTAAAGAACTACTGCTCAGAAAAAATGACAACTTTCACAATATTACTGCTCACTGGCAATGCCCCTAGTCACCCGGCAGCCATGATGGAAATGTATGAGGAGATTAATGCTGCTTTTATGCCTGCTATCACGACACCCATTCTGCAGCTTATGGATCAAGGAGTAGTTTTGGCTTTCATGTTTTATTATCTAAGAAACACATTTTATAAGGCTATAGCTGTCATAAATAGTGATTCTGCTGATGGGTCTTGGCAAAGTCTACTGGAAACCTTCTGGAAAGGATTCACCATTCTAGATATCATTAAGAATATTTGTCATTCATGAGCAGTCAAAATATTCACATTAACAGGAGTTTGGAAGAAGTTGCTTCCTAAACTTATGGATGACTTTGAGGGGTTCATGACTGCAATTGAGAAAATAAGTGCAGGGATGGAAATAGCAAAAGAATTCAAATTACAAGCAGAGCCTGAAGATGTGACTGAATTACTGCAATCTCATGATAAAACGTGGACAGATGAGAAGTTGAAATGAGAAGGTGCTTCTTAAGGAGGAGCAAAGGAAGTGGTTTCTGGATATGGAATCTATTCCTGGTAAAGGTGATGTCATGTTGTTGAAAGGACAATAAAAGATTTAGAGTATTACGTAAACTGAAAGCAGCAGGGCTTTAGAGAATTGACTCCAAATTTGCAAGAAGTTCTACTATGGGTAAAATACTATCAAATAGCATCGCCTATTACAGAGAAATATTTCATGAAAGGAAGGGTCAATTGATTTGGCAAACTTCATGGTTGTTTCATGTTAAGAAATTGCCACAGTCTGGCTAAGCACTCATAAGCCACTGGTTATAGGGCCAGCCACATGCACCAAGGCTGGCGGGGTCGAACCCCGCCCCGACCAGCTAAACAACAATGAAAACTGCAACAAAAAATACCTCGGCGTTGTGGCAGGAGCCTGTAGTCCCAAATACTTGGGAGGCTGAGGCAAGAGAATTGCTTAAGCCCAAAATTTGGAGGTTGCTGTGAGCTGTGATGCCACGGCACTATATCGAGGGTGACATAGTGAGATTCTATCTCAAAAAAAAACAAAAAATAAAACTTGCCACAGTCACCCTGAACTTCAGCAGAGACACTGAAGTAAAACTCTCAACCAGCCAAAAGATCGCTACTTGAGAAAGCCTCAATCATGAACATTTTTTCACATTAAAATGTTTTTAATTAAGGTGTATACACATTTTTTCCAAACATAATGCTATTGAACACTTAATAGACTATAGTATAAACACAACTTTTACATAAGCTAGAGCCCAAAAATTGTGTGACTTGCTTTATTGCAATATGCAGTTTATTGTGGTGGTTTGAAACCAAATTTATAGCATCTCTGAGCTATGCTTGTGTAAGGGACATGACTATTCAAATAGATTAGACTTCGCCAACTCACAGAGCCTGAGCAAATAAATAAATATAATTTGACCCCAGCACCCTAATTTAGACTCACCTTACAAGGATTATTTTTCACTTTTAATGACTCAGAATTGTGAAGCTAAGATAATGGAAACAAAATTGCTCTAATGGTAATAAAATATCTGTAAACTAAAAAATATTCATTGTGACTGCAGAAGAGGCATTTAAATAATTTAGCTCCTGTGTATAAAATTGAAATGGGGCTGTAATTAGTCAGATTTTCAGCATCCTTTCCTTTGTGAAGAGAAAGAGCTGCGGCTGGTCTCCCTGTCACATAGGCTGCTATCCTGCCAAAGAAAAAGATGATAAATGTATGCCAGCTGTGGGGGAAGTGAGCCTGGAGCAAATTAACAAAATATAAGGAGCGCTTTCTTATTAATGTGGCGTCTTTCAAATATGTATTTCATGAAGTCTGTAAGTATGTACGTGAGGGATCCATCAGCCTTAGGTGAAAGCTGGAAAACAGCTAGGATTTTTTAATTTAAAAAATCCTGCCTCATTGGCTTTTTAGGAAGTGCTAACAGTAGCTCTTTTAAATAAAGTCTGCAAAAACGTGGCCCCAAAGTTACCTGAGTAGTTTTCCTGAACTCCACTAAGATACATCGTAGTAATCTGGGAACCCACGAATACCAAAGTCTGGAGATTAAATAGAAAAAAAAGTGAATGAGCTTAAATACCACTGTGTTCCTTTTTCCTGACGATGTACAGAGGATGAAATGATTTTAGAGCAAAGACATTGTTCAAAGAATAAAACTTTCTCTATCACTTCTTCCTCACTTTTGCTTGCAAGGAGAGTGTGTTTCTTAAAATCATCTTCTGCTAATGACTGTTATCCTCTAGTCTCTATACTTTGTCCTTCATCCAGCCATTGTCTTTTTCTATCCTGCATTCATATTAAATGAATGTCCTTCTCTTAAACCTGCCACATGCAAAGAACCACTGTTATTTAATAGCCACCAGTTTCTTCATTGTTTAACTTGGAACAATGAACGGAGAAGAACAAAAATGTATATATTAACAATGCTCTGGTAGATGGAATTACTAGAAGGATCCACCAGAGCTAAAACTAATTGGGAAAAATGTCTATCATCTTTGTCCACGAGGTGGTGGGCTCCAAATATCAGTCACCTAGATATCAGACAGGTCAGGGATAAAACTGCAATATCCTGAGTCATAATTCTCCTTTACCAATAATCCATTACCTATAACACCAATATGAAGTCCCTGGCTTGTCAATTCGGATGCAATTTTCCAACCCTGCTGGATATGTAGGTTGGTTCTGATCCATTTTTCTGATGCCTAACCCAGAGCTCTTGCCAGTTCTTTCTCTCTGGTGATCTACCTGCTACTTTCCTCCCCTCATCAAACACTGCCTTATGAAAGAGATCACACAGAATTAAAATACCACACTCCTTCACTTATAATAACACGTAGTCTTCTTTTCTTCCCAGTACTCTTTTTATTTTTTGGAGAAATAAACACCTTCCTATGATAAATGGTGCCTTCTCTTCAAGTCTAATTATGTAGCTCCCAATTACTGTTTTTATCTGAGATCCACCCCTGGAGTTCCTGAATGACCCATGCTAATGTAACCATGATCCTGCTGTCCCAAACAGATAGTATGAGTCCAAGAGGTGAACACTTTCCTAAGCCTATTCAGTCAGAGTCATTTGCGAGGGGATTTTGTTTGGATATTTGTTTTGTCTTTTTTGTTCATGTGAATTTTATATTTGGAAAAAATCTCAAGGGAATTATTTACACATGAAGCCATGAGGATTGAGTTCAGGAAATTCCAGCTGACATGGTTCTAGTTTGGGTAGTGTAGAGTCTACAGGTATTAAAGCAACCATGGACAGAGAGAAAAGAAATGAAGAGAGGATGCTAATTTTAGTCCCTGAGGTCTTCAGATATATTAGGGTGACTACCTTCCTAAAGCTTGGTTCCTTAACTCTTTTCTAAATTTGGTTAACTGAATAATTTTTACCTTTACCTAAGCTAACAGTAGTTTCATTATTAAATTTCTTGAAAACCACATACTTGGGACCTCTTGATTTGGGCAAATATATGGGATGGTCACCTATATTATTACTCCAGGAGTGATGCCCTATAATATCCAATTCAGAGTCAAGTCGATTATTTCCACCATTCCATAGAATTAATACTAGGTACCATCTGCATGTATCAAAATTAGTCCAATTAAAATCATTGGCACTAGTCTTAGAATATTTAAATGCTTAAAGTCATACTGCAAAATTATTAAAGTTATGTCATTCCTCTACTAAGGATCCTCTCCCTCAACCAGATTAAAAATAGACTCCAAAAATTATTGAATGGTGAGTTTTTGTATGTGGTCAGTTTAAAACTATGAGACTAAGGTTACACAAAGTAATCCTTAACTTTTTTATTTTAAAACACACTATCTCACCAATTATATCTTAGACATCATTTAAAACTATATTGACCCAATAAAGTCACAATAACATATAATAAGAGAAAGATTAAAAATAAGCATGTATTTCTCGGTCTCTATACTAGTTTCAATAGTAACTATTTTTTAAAGTCTCCACGACTAGAAATATTTTTGTAAAAAAATTATGTACGATAGTTATAATGTAAGATAAACCATATTACCATATGTTTGCTAATGAAGGCTTTTACCAACAGCCCTGATGGCCTTCCCATTGGAACATATGTAAATAGCCAGGGAGTCTCATTTTTATTTTATTTGACATTCACCTTATTTGTCTACATGTAATACCACCACCAAGTACTGCATAAATTCAGAGAATCAGAGAAGACTTCATGGAAGTCTTCATGGAATTAAATTTGAGATTTGACATATGGATAGAATTTCATTGGATATTCTTGAGAAATAGCATGTACAAAGATGCACAAGATGTATTCAAAGAATTGTAAGATGTATTCGAAGAATTGCACATAGACAAGTTTGGTTAGAATAAATCAATTTGTGAAGTATGAACCTGCTGAAGGAATAAGGCTGAAAAGATGACAGAATTCAAAGTGTGGAGAGATCTGAATACGTCAATCATTCTATCAGCCAATAAAAGTCAATCTTCAAACCTTATCTACTGAGTATGATCACGTTCCAAGTGTTGGGGTGAGCAATGATAAGACAAAGTTGAATTTGGTTCTTCACAGCCATTAGAAGAATGGCAAATAACTATTATGTGACAATGTATACCAAGGCTGGGAATGTTTTCTGAAGGGATGTCTGAGATGAACCTTAGAACCATCCTAGCCATTAACTAGGTGAAGGAGAGGTAAGATTGAAAGTGGAAGAGCTGTGGATATTAATGGTCAGGAAGAGGATAAAAGGACAGACTCAAAGAGAGCATGACATGAGAAGAATTACATTTACCTCTGGATGCCTGCAGTTCACAGTTTACAGTAAAATAGAATTCAAGAGCTACATTTGGAAATTGAATTATTATACCCCAATTATTCTACCTGTACTACTATTAATGGGGAAAAAAATAACTTAAAAGTTGGTTACTTGTTTTTTCTTATCAAATTAGAAATCATTTTACTCATTTCCTTTATGCAATGACTTTGCTTAGAAAACAAACTAGACTTCATCACATTATCCTAAATTATTACTTAATTAGCCGAGTTAGGTGGTAAGCATCACGAGGGGAGAATCTGTATCTGTTGCATTCACTTATGTGTCTCAGGATCCTGTAGCCGTGTCTGGTATATACAGAGCAGTCACTGAATACCGGCTGAATGAAATCAATGATATATTACTACAGTCTCAAAAAGTTTTTTCTTAATAAATGCATAGAAATAAAAGAAAGCTATCATTTATTTTCTAGGTTCAGAGATTCATGATATTGAACTCTATGGGAGAAAATGAAGTTTTATTTGTCCTCTTGAAATTACTTTTCAGAAAATGATTCCAGGGAGCAAAACTCCTTCCCACTCTGATTGTTCCATATTGTTTGGGAAAGACTTCTCACAGAAGGACACTGAATAAAACTCTGGATTGCATAAGAGCTCAGCCAGCTCTCAGCTTTGAACAAATTTAAATTAGTCAAATGCTTCCTCTAAAAAGCCCTAATGTGGGAGTACTCCGCTTCTGATACATTTCGGCTGAGCCCGGATCAGCTGGGAGCCTCCTGCTACCAGTTAGCTTTCATTTTTCATGAACTCAAGTTTAAGTTTGTAGTTTATATATCAAATATCTGTGGTAATCTTTGTCTCAAGCTCAACCTTTTTAAATTCTAAAAGTGGGGGAAATAAAACAACAATCTTCTTGCCTTTGTTCTTGACAAGGTAAATTCATCACATTTATGAAAGGTGGTAGAACTGTGTGATGTGTAAACTGCCAGATGACCAAAGTCCTGTGCCGTGTATTGCAAACTTCTCTGAGGAGTGAAATGAGTGCATTTAAGACAAAACTATCTGAAAGAGAAAGAGGCATAATACTGGACATGAACCTCACTGTAGCATATATGTTTTATAAGGAAAAAGCAATTTCTATATTTCTTATTTTTTTCATTTAACTAAAACAGTTTGGGTGCTGATTATAGATAAGGCATTATTCATTTTCTCTGTCTCAAAGATAGAAGAAATTCTTCAATATGTATCAGTCAAGGATACCCCTTTGAAGAATTGGTTGTGAGAGCTAGCTGTTGATATCTATTTATAGTCTATTTCCTAAATCAGTCAACAGAGTCTAACCTATCCTGTGACTCAGTTTAACTGATTTAACTGATTATATTTTACTTGGTTTGAGAACACACATATTTATAGTAATATAACAATGACTTTATGAACTTAGGTGAAGGATTCATATACCTTCTGTACTGTGCTTTAACATTCTCTAAATAAGTAAATTAATACTTGTCTACTATATGCCTAATATGTGCTCTAAACTGGGAAGTAAGATTTAATAATTGATTTATACAGCCTCTTTGCATAGCTCCAAATTTTATACGTGACATGATATGAATGAAATAGGATGACAAACAAATGCCAATGAATTGAGGGGCAACTTAACACAGTGGCCAAACTAGAATCATCTGAACTTGAAGGATAACTCTTGTAAGCTGTGTGTCTTTGGGCAAGTTCCTTAAATTCCTTCGAGGCTTCTTAGCATCTGTTTCCTCATCTGTAAAATGAGGACGCTAAGAGTAAAGAGTTCATAATAGGGCGGTGCCTGTGGCTCAGTGAGTAGGGCACCAGCCTCATATACGAAGGGTGGTGGGTTCGAACCCAGCCCCTGCCCCAGCCAAACTGCAACAAAAAAATACCCAGGCATTGTGGCGGGCGCCTGTAGTCCCAGCTACTTGGGAGGCTGAGGCAAGAGAATTGCCTAAGCCTAAGAGCTGGAGGTTGCTGTGAGCTGTGATGTCACAGCACTCTACCAAGGGAGACAAAGTGAGACTCTGTCTCTAAAAAAAAAAAAAAGAGTTCATAATATATCAGCCTGCTCTCCCAGTCAGTTCAGGCTTCTATAAGAAAATAAGGGCTCGACGCCTGTAGCATGGCACCAGCCATATACACCAAGGGTGGTAGGTTCGAACCTGGCCTTGGCCAGCTAAGCAACAATAACAACTGCACAAAGAAATACGTGGGTGTGGGCTGCGCCTGTGGCTCAGTGAGCAGGGCACTGGCCCTATATACTGAGGGTGGTGGGGTCAAACCCGGCCCCAGCCAAACTGCAAGAAGAAAATAGCTGGGCATTGCGGAGAGTGCCTGTAGTCCCAACTACTTGGGAGGCTGAGGCAAGAAAATCACCTAAGCTCAAGAGTGACACCACAGCACTTTATCGAGGGTGACAAAGTGAGACTCTGTCTCTTAAAAAAAAAAAAATACCTGGGCGTTGTGGCAGGTGCCTGTAGTCCCAGCTACTCAGGAGACTTAGGCAAGAGAATCACTTAAGCGCAGTATCAAGGGTGACATAGTGAGATGCTATCTCAAAAAAAAAAAAAAAGAAAGAAAGAAAGAAAGAAAAGAAAGGAAAGGAAAGAAAATAACAGAGACTTAGAAATTTATTTCTGGATGCTGGGAAGTCCAAGATCATGACCCTGGCATGTTCAATGTCAGGTGAGAGCTATTTTCTGCTTCTAATATGTCACTTTGTTACTGTATCCTTCGGAAGAGATGAATGATATATCCTCACCTGGCAGAAGGGAATAAAGGACAAAAAGGGACCTACCTAGTTCTCTGCAGGGACCTACCTAGTTCTCCGCAGTCCTTTCATAACAGACTAATCCCATTCGTGAGGGCAGAGCCCTCGTGGCCTACTCACTTCTTAAAGATGCAATCTTTTAATATAATGGCTGGTGCCTGTAGCTCAGTGGGTAGGGTGCTGGCTACATACACCCAGGATGGTAGGTTCAAACCCAGCTCAGCTAAACAACAATGACAACTGCAATAAAAAAAAAAAAGCCATGTGTTGTGGTGGGCACCTGTAGTCCTGGCTACTTGGGAGGTTGAGACAATAGAATCACTTAAGCCCAAGAGTTTGATGTTGTTGGGAGCTGTAACACCACATTACTCTACCGAGGGCAACATAGCAAGACTCCATCTAAAAATATATATATGTATATATAAATATTATATTGGCAATTAAGTTTCAACACATGAATTCTATGAGACATTCAGACCATAGCATTTTATCCATGACTCCAAAATACATGCCTTTTCACATGCAAAATACATTCATAAACCCCCCAAACCTTCCAATATCACCTCAGAAGTCTGTACTTCAGGGTCTCATCTAAATCAGGTGTGGATGAGACTTAAGGTACAGTTTACCCCAAGGTGAATTCTCCTCCAGCTGTAAGCTTCTGAAATCAAACGAATTATGTTCTTACAAAATACAGTGGGGGACAGGCATAGGATAAACGTTCCTATTCCAAAAAGGAGCTCTAGGCAATAACAAATAGGCCCCAAGTAAGTTCAAAACCCAAAAAGTTATACAATATCAAATCTTGAGGCCCGAGAGTAATCTTTGACTCTATGTCTAGCTTTTGACACATACAGGGGCAAGGGTCAGACCCTCAAGTCCCTGGGAGCCTAGATGTAGCCCACACAGTAGCTCCCAGGCGTCGGCGTTGGGAGCCTGTGGATCTCCCAGGCTGGTGTTATACACGGGTAGGTCTACGGTTCTGTGGTCTCAGAGGGGGTCCTGCCTGTGCGACTTTCCTAAGCATTATCCTCATAGGGGTTCTCTGACATGGTTATGATCACATGGCTCTGCTGGACAGTGCCCTAATTGGGGCTGCTTGTAGTGGCCCACCTCAATGGCAGTTCTCTGCCAAGGCCCTGAGGCTTTGGGGGAGCAATCTTTGGAAATCTTGTGCACTCTGCAAGCCTGCAGAGTTAGCACTACGTGGGTCATGTTTTTTCCACTTGGGCTGTATAGTGCAGAGGGTCAAGCTGTACCTTGGCCCACCTAAGCCACAGATGTGGTGGCCAAGGAGCACTATGCAGAGATGCAGGGAGCAGAGACTTGAGGTGGCCTGGCCCTTCCAAGAAGGCGTATCGTTGCTACATCCTCCAGAAAGTCCATGTCACTATGTTCTCACATGGTGAAAGGATGAAAGCAGTCAACTTGCCCACTCAAACCCCTTTACAAGGTCGGTTATCCCGTTCATGAGGGCAGAGGCCTCATGACTTACACCTCCTAAAGGCCCCACCTCCTAGTACTACCCAAATGACTATTAAGTTTCAACACATGAATCTAGAGAAACATTCAGATCATAGCACCTGCTCAGAGTATTGCTGCCACATAAGAAGGGCTTGATAAGTAGTAACTATTGTTAACAAGGTTATTCCCACTGAAAAACTTGAGGCTCATCATTGCACTTTGTGTATAGTAAGTAACAAATAAATATTTGGGAAGGAAAAGTTCAATCCTTTCTGAGAAGATACAATTATTAGTATTATAATTTACAATTTAAATTAGATAAAATAAACCAATTGATTAGAAAACGAACAATTCAAAAGATTCCCTATTTAACAAATGGTGCTGGGCGAACTGGCTGGCAACCTGTAGAAGACTGAAACTGGACCCACACATTTCACCATTAACTAAGTTAGACTCTCACTGGATTAAAGACTTAAACTTAAGACATGAAACCATAAAAATACTAGAAGAAAGTG
>NW_003852615.1:324243-346493 GCF_000181295.1 Otolemur garnettii
AAGAAAACGAACAATTCAAGACTAGGTAAGACTAGGCAGTAATTTCTTCTAGGTCTCCTGATATAAAGGCCATAAACAATAGTCACATAATAAATATAATAACAGTTTTCATTCTGAACATAGGACAACGGCATCATACCACAGCCCAATTCAGAAGAAGCACTTTTGCAGAGGGGTGGTAATGATCCAGATGACTTGCTTTTTTGCTGTTTTTGCTCCTTGTAGGAATATGATTTAAAGTATCTGTAAAACAAGAAGGATTGCCTGACTTTTAAGCAATCCTCCTGAATATTCCTTAAGTGATATTTTGAAAAGTAAGTTTCAGAACTTGATTCTACTCTTAGCAAAGAAAGCTAGAGGGAAATATCCATGCAGCCACGTGAGCGTGAATTTCTATCTGACCAAGCAAAATGGTGAAATCAAATCATTTTGTAGAAACCGAGGTATCTGATAGTTACGTAAATATAAGGCCATACCACCCTTATTTTGTACTGATGGCGACAAGTACCTTCTACAGAAAATTATATTAAATATAGCACAGTCCACAGGCAAATTAGAGGTCAAATGTTCTAGATTATACTCCACAAAACATAAAGTCAATTATTTTACTTAATAAACTGAGGCAATTATAAACACTGAGTGCCGCAGACAAACTAAACTCGTAGTAGTATATCTACAGCACTCCTGCCCTTGAGAGAAAGAACTTCCACATAAACTGCTTAGGAAAGAATAGCAAAGTGACCAAATGAGGTAATTTATTTTACAACTTTGTCTTTTACGAAACTGTTAAAAGCAGGGAAAGTCTGTCAAAGGTAATTGGCTCAGGTTTAAAATCACTTGTGTGTTTTTCTTGAAAAAAACATTAAGAAGCAGAGTAGATTCTTTCTGAACAAATCAAATTCAAGCTGATAAGGTTATCATGGGCATTTATGTGTCTACTAATCAGAAAGTTGAAAGGGAATGGAACAGATTTAACCCCTTGAAAACTTAACTATTTTAAAGGATATCAGAGGACTCTTCCTTTGAGCTTTGTACTTCCACTAAAGTACAACTTTCTAAGAAAGGAAAATTAGTCTATAATTAAAACTGCAGCCAGCCTATTACTAAGAGAAGATAGAGGCTTAAAAAAGCAACAGATTTATTTTCCTGTTAGATGTTTCCATGAGATAATAAAGAATGCAACTGGAGTAAAAGCTGTCCCTAAAGCCTTCCTAGCCCTTGAATATTCAGGATTAGACTAATGCCAACCAAGCAGTACCATGTGTATGAGAAACCCAACCAAATGCTTTATACATTAGCTGGAGCACAGGGCTGTGCTTTTTGAAGTGAAATAGCATACTCTTGTATGGTCCATCAGACCATGCCTGTTAATTTCATAACTATAAAATCACGCAGAAGAATTGCAGGACTTGTAGCAGCCTTTCATATACAGAAGATTCTCACTAAGATGCTTTATTCAGCCAAATATTTTAAGATTAAAATGAGAAAGACTGGAAGGTTCCTGTGGCTCAAGGAGTAGGGCACTAGCCTCATATACCAGGGGTGGCAGATTCAAACCTGACCCCAGCCAAAAACTGAAAGAAAAAAAAAAGAGAGAGAGAGAAGGACTTTTAATTGAGTTCTTTGAAAAATTGTACAAAATTTATAAAACTTAGAACCCCTTCATCTTGTTTTGTAAAACTAAGAAGAATAAGCCTCCATGTAAAAGGAGAAATGTAAAATTCTACACCCTCAACTCTTAATTTTCCCATATTACCAAAGTTAACCAGACCTCCTCAAACTATAGCCCACAGGCCACATCGGCCCGCCTAGGACATTTATCCAGCCTGCCGGGTGTTTTTGCCACCGCTGCCTGTCCTGCTTAGCAGCCAACTCATCCCAGGGCCCGCAGTCCGGCCCTCCAATGGTCTGAGGGACAGTGAAGTGGCCCCCTGTTTAAAAAGTTTGAGGACCCCTGGTTAAAACCTTTAATCATATTATCCAATAAGAGTTTATTCTGGCTAAATTTTTGAAGCAGTATGGTATATACAATAAGCATTGAATGCTATAACGTCTTGTGTTTAATGGATTCTTTTCTTTTTTGTATGATACTTTACCAGCCTAAGCTGCTTTAGCCATCTTGTGGTCCTTGTCAAACCAAGTAGCCATTGTAGTCTTCAAGGGAAGACTGCATTACTCACTATTTCTTCTCCAGCACCTTGGCTAGCAATACAAGACTCCCTATATATAGATTGCTCCATTGTGTAGTTTCTGCCTGTCCTTTTAGGGTTAAAGAATTGTTTTAGTTTATATGGCACACAGAGAAAACAGTAACTCCATCCTCAAGACAACCAAGTGGAGTTTTATGTGATCATTGGCCAAAAAGCAGTCATGAGCCTGGAGGACATTAAGGTCAGTAAAATAAGCCCACCACAGAAGGAAAAATACTGCATGATTCCACTTGGGTGAGTCAAACTTGCAGCAGCAGAGAAAATAATAGTGGTTTCCAGGGCCGGAGGGTTGAGGAAAATGGAAAGCTATTTTCAAAGAGTATGAAGCTTCACTTATACTTGAATATGTCCTAGAGGTCTGCTACCTAACCTAAGGTAGTTAACAATACCATATTATGCACTTTAAATGTGTCAAAGGGATAGATCATGTGTTAAATGTTCTTATCAGACAAACAAACAAACCAAAGGACACAGGGAAACTTTGAGAGGTGTTGGATACATTTATTCCCGTAATTAGTATGATGGTGTTATGGGTGTTGAGTTTGTCCAAACTCATAGAATTGCACACAGTAGACACGTGCTGTTCTTCATGTGTCAGTTACCCCTCAATAAAGCTCTTCTCAAGAAGAAGAAAAATAATAATCAGTGGGGAAAATTGTGATCATCCCATGGCCTATAAAATTTTGTCAAAATACTAAAAACTCTGTTATTGTTGGTTATAAATGAATGTGTAAAGAAAAAAGTAGCAAGACTAATATGTATTTAATGTCTTATCATTAAAAACACGAACATTGTACTTCTTTGTTTAAAAACAATTCTAAATAGAGGTTGAATACAAATACATTTAAATTATATTTCTCACTTCCTTCTAAAATTCATTCATTTATCCTAGCAACCCTGATACAGAAATGAACAATCTTAAAATAAGGAAAAATAATCTTTTTTGAAATAGTCAATCGACAATATACATTCTAACAGTGACATGGAAAAATAATGCACAGGATGGCTGCCCATAATATAATCTATAATACTGTCTCTCTAAATCAATATGTGGGGAACATTTCCCTTACATCTAGCCTATATAATATTTTACACCACCATCAAGTGCTAATAAAAAATGAACTTGCTGAGAAGTTTCCTACTGATAATAATATACATGTTCCTATGAGTTCATGCCTTACAGTGAAGCAATACTTTCATTCCTAAAAGCAGAGCACTTTCAAACCTGACACCAAGCCTGGTACTCAGAAACCTATAAATGATTATCTCAGCCATGGGCTGTATAAAATAAATTAAGTTTTAAAGATCATAAAAGTAAAACCATGTGTCTAAACATATGGCATATTCATTGGCAGTGTGAATGCTCATTATAAGAGAAATCTCATCCAGTTTGTCAGGAAACTGAATCAAATATTTCCTGCCATGTAAGCCAGAAAGCACAAAGCAGTCCCTCGAAGGTTTATGGTAAACACATTCACTGAAATACTTACTATCATGAACAGAAGTAAAAATCGAAAACCATAAATCTGGAAGAATGAAAATTTTAAAATCAGATTTAGAGGAACTCTAAACCTCAAATTGATCCTCTTACTTTTATCCCTCTTGCCAGGATAAAAATTGAACCACCCTGGTAATTAGCAGGTTGGATAAAGACTAGAATAAAAATGGTGCCAGGCATTTAGCCACAGAACATCTGTACATCCTTCTATTAATGTTTCTTCAAAGTTTTAAAACCATCTGGCTCCACAGCTAGGTCAACCCGGGAGGGAAGAAACTGGGAGCTCTATCTGCCACTTTTTAAATGTTTCTCTCCTGGAAGTGATTTCCCATTTACATTTTATTAGCCAGATCAAATCACAGGTGATTATCGTCTTTCAACATGGGTTAAGTAGAGGGAACCTGGATATTGGTGCACAGTTTGATGCTGTGACTTGATAGGATTTTGGAACTGAAAGATTAGACAGTTTACCTCCTTCTCCTCCTTCTCCCCACCCCTCCGAATATCTAGGTCCACCCTTGATTTACATGAAAATAGAGTAGGCTCCTTGGGAAATTATTCAAAGTAAGTCCACAATTATATAGGAACTCAATGGACTTGAAAGGACTTGAAGTCAATTGTGCAGATTAGGAAAGATCCAAATTGTTATGAGGGACCATGAAAGTGGGGGGGAAAAGGACACAGCTTGCTTGAGTCAATCTCAACAGTCAGGCCTAAGGATCGGAGGCAAGTGTTGGCCCCACAAACAGTTTAGTAGTGATTTGCCTAAAATCAAGATGATTTTCTTCTACAATAACATTGTTTGTAGATAGAATTGTGAACTAAAATAAATACTTAAGTATTTATGTTACCCTGCAACTGCCTGGCTGGACCCCCTCTTGGCCAAGAAGATTCTTAAAACTGAGTTGCTGCCCATGAGAAAGGAGATCCGACAGGCCTCATCATGCCCCCTCCCCTACTTAGAGACATCCTTTGTGACTCACCAATAGGCCTAAGGCTATGCAAGACCTACCTGCAGTCCTCCCTATATACAACAAACCTCTTGAATCTGTCAGGTACTTTATCTCTAATTAACAGACCCTTTATCTTAACCATTCCTTTTCACTAACTCCCAGTCTTTCAGCCAATTGTCAGCTAAAGAATCTTTAAACTTTTAAAAGGACAAATCACCTAACCTGTAAGCTCTTCAGTTCCAGATGTCCCATGCTTTGGAGCCAAACCAAAATGTGTTTTCCCCATACTGACTTATGACCTCACCTGTAATCCCTGACTCCCTAAAGTGTATAAAAACAAATTATAACCCTACTTCTGTGAGTCCATGTGCTCAAGGCTTCTTGGGTGTGGCTCCAGTCATGATCCTCAAATTTGGCTCAGAATAAGCCTCCTTAAATTATTTTACAGAGTGTGTCTTCTTTTCCCTTGACAAAAGTATAAATTTCCATGAAGACAATTGTCAATGTTTCCCAGCCCAATTCTACCTATTCCAGGCAAGTTCTAGCATAGTTCTTTACATCAAAAGATAAGAAATCAACCTAATCAACCTCAAAAGATGAGACTGATAAAACTCTTAGTTTCTGTTTAATTCAACCTCCTCAGATTTTAATGACCTAAAGTTTCCAAAAGTAAAAGATAAAATTATCTTGTTTGAACCCCACAGAAATAAATGCAGTGAACAATAAATGCTAAATTTCTGCAAAATATTATGCAAACCTTAGGGTTGAATGGAAGCTACCTCTCCATTAACTTCAAGTGATGCAGGTAGAATCAAAACTATGTATCCCATGCACGCCTAAATATGCCACAAAATTCCATATTTTGCACTTTTAAAGACGTAATGGTTCCAAAAATAATAAGAAACTAAAGCCCAAAGACAGTTGTCTTAGGTGGAAAAAGGAGGAGGAGGAAAGAAAGAAGCCCGCAGTAACTAACAGTGCAGCACAAGCCTGATTTATAAATCATTCGAGAAGGTCCTCTTGATGGCTACACTATGCTGAAACATGTATTTGTTCTCTTTACAGTGATGCTACAACTCTCAGAAATCTTTATTGTGGTCTTTAAAATGATATCTTTTTTAAAAAAATATAATGGAAGTCTGTAATTTAATGGCATTTTTACAAAAAGATTTAAAGATTGTACCAAAAATAAATAAATAAAACCCTTAGTAGACTAAGATGAAGAGGTGATAGTTCCAGTTTGTGAATATCATCATTCCTTCTCTTTTGGAGCTGTACTCAATTTTCTTATTGTAGGTCATTATAAGAAGTTATTTTCTCTGTGTTCAAACTGAAACAAATGGACTTAAATTAAAGCTTATTAGATTGAAGTGAGATCCCGGGAAGGAGCTATTGACAAAGGGGTCTGGTAAGCCCTGAATGTAAGCTTTAGAAAATCTTTTTATCCGCTAGTCTTTAAAAGGAATATGGGATGGTTCTGTCAACTAAGTTTGCTGAAAGACAGAACAGATAGACTGGGTGACATTTCCCGTAATTTTTTCAGCAGTAATTTCCTCAGATTTGGTGATTATGTAATAATGTCCTTGTCATAAACATTTCCCCCACATTCTCACCCACCACCATCATTCCTTTTCACCTCCACCAATTCCTAAATTTTTCTCTTCAAAAATAGCTTCAGTGTAGAAAAGACAACAAAATTTAATTATTTTGGATACTTAATTATATAAGGGTAGATTTATTTCCAATAAGGAAAATCAATAAGACTTTTTTAACTGCCAGTATTTAGAGACCCATATAAATTCTCTCCAATAATTAAAATAATTGAAAGTGTCATTCATTTTCTATCACTAGTTTCTTTAGTATTATTATTCCTTGACTCACTTAGCCATCTTGTCTGTAATTTTCAAATAATATATGTATGAACTGGGGGATTTAGCTTCGCATATCACAGTAACTGATTTCTAGAGGCACCTGAGTGATTTTGTATACACACATAGTTGCTGCCTGTGTATTTCACTGGAGAAGTATTTTGGGATATCTTTTATATTACTGAGTTGAGTTGGGTCTATTTAATTTGGTCTGGTCTCAGCTTTCATGAATTTTCTATTTGAGTCAGTGATTTTCAAAGTCCTTTTAGGATTTTTGTAACCTTCCCATCAACCTTGGAAAAGAATCTTGTGTGCTAAAGCCTTATAAATTACTTTATTTCACACTCAGAGTGCTAAAAAAAATTTTTCCAGGCAGTAAGATCAAACTTATAGTAGCTCATAGCACCTTTAATTTCAAAGAAAAAAAGAATTTCAACTTTTATTTTGTATTTTGTTGACTGTTAAATGTAAACCATCTTTTCTGAAGAAGTTTTGGTTAACCAATTGCAATGGAGTTTGCTATAAGATATTGTATTATTTCAAATATCCTCTGTAATCCTTCACTATGATTAAATGCTTATTTTTTGATCCAGGTAAATAAATATATTCCACAACTTTCTGTGAACTAGAAGTAGGCAAGGCGTTTCTTTTTGCTTCTGACATTTGATACGGGTAGCACATGTACTATTTAAACTCCAAGTCCCTCTTTCCTCTTACTCCGAGTGAAATTATCATACCTTCCGTTGATGTTTCTGTTTCCCTTTCATGAATCCATAATGTGTGTACTTCCCATGTGACAAAACTATAAGCAGTCAAGCACATTCAATATTGTCATTACACCTCAAATTCAGTGGCCTGTATTTACAGTTGATAACACACTTACCTGGATATTCACAGGCTGAATTCCACATTCATCTTTAATTCAGTTTTAAATTCCAATTTCTGATGTCCTCATCGTAATTATAAAAGTAAATGCTAATCTGTACTACATTCTTTACATTAAGGTACACGCCGTTTGTCTGCTATTATATATTCCCATATGCAAACTGGAATCTAAGCAAATCACAAAGCAGGGATATTACCTATAATCTATATGGTCCCTCAGCATACAGTTTATAGATGGTGAAGGAACATCATCTATAAACCTGGGTAAAATTCTTCAGCACTCTGAGTATGAAATAAAGTCTTTACAAGGCTTTAGCAAACAAGATTCCTTTCTAAGGTTGATGGGAAGGGAAAGGAGGAAGGATGCATCTCTTCCTTCTCCCTCTACAAATACCACATGTGATGGTCCAATGCACTTCTTCAGTCAGAATGTTAGTCCTGGAACAACAAAGCCACGGTAGTGATAGGGACACGTTGGGAAGGGGAAGCCTAGAAAATGAAAGAGAGAAGCCAAATATGCTGAATCTATTATCTATTATTCTTGGCTTCTTCCGGCACACACGTCATTCAGTATTTCATCAAGTAGCATATAAGCATAAAGAGGGAAGATGTGAATCTAGGCATAGCAAAAATGCAGTTGTGGTAGTGATAAGCAATTCCCTGAATGTCAAATGACTCTAGCCAATTGGCGGGCTGATGAAAGTGAATCTAGCACATTTTTCTCCCAGGTGGTCCGACCCTGGATGAAAGCAGCTTGTATTTACTGCTATACCGTGCTGTTAGCAGCATCAGACTTGCTTCTATATTCCTTAGGACATCAGAAAAACTCTGGCTCACTTAGTCCCAATCTCATTTTGTTAAAATAATTAATCTTTTTGTTAATAATAAACATATTCTATGAATCTCAAAATTAAGGATAAAAGTTAATCACTGAATGGCAGGTAAACATTTGCAACAAATTTTATAGTAAACATTTTGTTTATCTGTTTGTTTGACCAGGTACTTTCTGGTGTTTTCAATTATATCAAACAAGTTGCACACCCACAAATACTATCAAAGAACAGAAGCCCTTAAGTATTTTTCTAATGCCTATGAATGCTAAACTATAAACCTTGTGACTTATGTTTGATATAAGAAACACTAATACATTTCATAGATGTCAAGTATCTAATAAGAAAGGTTAGGGTGGTGCCTGTGGCTCAAAGGGGTAGGGTGCCGACCCCATAGCTGGAGGAGGCGAGTTATGAAGGAGATTATATATTTATTTGTATACACATATATATTCATCTTAATCATTTTGGTTTGAGCTATCATTAAAACAAATTTATTACAACTCTAAATTGACACAATTGTATTAGGCCAATCCAAAGAATCTGTTCTTTCCCTTCCCACCTGACTCATAAGGAAAATAATCTGTTTAGACCACAGGTAGGCAAACTTTTTCAGTGAAGAGACAAACTCTCTGACTTCATAGACCACAGGTGGATTCTATCCTGCTACACCTTCACCTCTTCCTCCTTCTTTAACAACTCTTTAAAAATGTAAAACCATTCTTAGCTTGCTAGCCATCCAAAACTAAGCCTGGAACCATGTTTTGCCTGCCAGCACCAGCTCCGGTTTGTTGACCCCCACAATAGACCATGACTATTTTTAACTTGCTTCCCTTCCTCCATAAGAAGCTTATAGTTCAGCAGTTCTCAACCTGTGGGTCATGACCCACAGGAACTATATTAAAGGGTCACTGCATGAGGAAGGTTGAGAACCACTGTTACAGTTACTTAATGGTGAAGCTAACACTATTAATTGTTATCATGAAATAAGTAATTTCTCATATGTTAGAAAAGCAGAAAAATACTTTAAAGTTATAACTCACGAACATATCCGGAGAATTCAATTGAACTGCCCCTTCATCATCTACCTCATAGAACATTCTTGTGTTACTTTTCTGTTAAGAATGCTATTGAAACCTTTGTGTTAATTTGACCAGTCTATAAAAAGGTTATATACATTATAGTCACAGAGACAGAGATTATAAAATATATTAATTTCTAATATTTGATTCTTCACAACACAAAAACCTAACCTAGTGTCTACTTCAGTAGAGATAATAGATTAATGAGAAAGGCATACTTACTTAAATAATCAAAATATTTAAAGAATTTGAAATTTGAGTAGCACTTGAAGGTATTTCCAAATCGTAGAGTTCAGGAAGGAGATACAGGTACTGTCAAAGACCCAGGAAACAGATGTAGCCTGGAGGGCTGCATCTGAGACTTATCGGTGTGTGAGTTCAAAATTTAGGCCTGCATGAGACCGTTCAAGGACAGCACAGAGAGACAGAAGAGTGGCTGGCAGAACAACAGTACAAGAGGCAGAAGGAAAAGAAAGAAGGTTTACCAAGGAAGCCATGGTCAACACGCTTTCAAAGTTCACAGGCTTCAGCCAGGTCCTCTAGAATGAGGCTGGAAAGTGGCACCGGAATTTGCCAACTGGGAGCTGTCTTAGTGAGAGGAATCTGGGGGCATCGTGCTCGTCTGAGGCATTCACAAAGATAGTGATCTTCCTGTGGTGATCCTAGGAGACATTTTTCACAACTGAAGTACCTCTTTCCCAAGGAATACAGCCAAGAAAAATGTGTTTTAAACTAAACTTTCTGTTTTCTAATACCTACCATCCTCACAAACTGAAAATTAATGAAAAGTGAAAGACTTAAGGCAGCAAATATCTTTTATTTTCTAGGAGCCACGGCTGTTATAGAAGGAAAGGAAATAAATCCACAACAAAAGGGAAAGACAGGGTTTAGGAAGAGCTTGTTTTTGTGTTTAGGGTAAGAAAAGATTGAAGGATGTTGTACAGTAAGAACTAATACAAAAAGGCATAAGCCAAAGATAAATGACAGGGAGAAGAGACGGGCTCTCTTGCCGTGTCCCTGAGGCAGTGAGATGGGATAGGATCCAGAGAGAAGGCAGGAGAGCAAGTGAAGAGAGTGTCACCCAAGAGAAGGAGGTTTGGGGAGCCAGCAAATTGCCCAACAGCCCCTACACAGCTTCAGTACTAACTACTTTTCTCCACTTTACCTTGTACCAGTATTTGCGGGAGAGAAGTATGTGGAAAGGACCAAAGCTGATTACTACTGGGTCTGTATAATGGATTTCTACCCATTATTTTTCACTGGATAATAGCACCGGAGGATCATAAGAGGAAAGAGGCACTAGTGGCTTTATTTGCAAGAGGAAAGAGAGAAAAGGGAGAGATGAAGCTCACAGCATGGATATTAATAGGAACAGCTCATAAGCATAATCTAAATGTTTCATCAAAGCTGCAGGTCCTGGGGCGGCGCCTGTGGTCAAAGGGATAGCTATAGGCTGAAGGTGGTGGTTTTAAACCTAGCCCCAGCCAAAAACTGAAGAAAAAAAAAAAAAAAGCTGCAGGTCCTGATGTGGCAGGCTTGGTCACAAGGACGGCACTCTGTCTGCAGTGCTGCTGAGGGTATGGAAGGTGTCAACTGATGTCTCCTTACCGAGGAAGATACTAAGAATAGTGTTTTGTTTTTTAATTTGCTTTCTGATTGACTGAGAAACTTTATAGAGGACATAGAATGGCAAGCGTTAAGATTTAATAATTTTCCCATTAGCTCTATTTTTTTGGAGAAGAAAAAAATCGCTTTACGTGATATTCAGAAATGTGGTGTATACTTGAAATATGTATATTTTTCCTAGAAACTGTAAATTCACTTGAGAAAATGAGATATGTATCTTTGTATCAGCCACAAGTTCATTCAGGGGAAAAACAAGCCATGATTAGAACGATCAAGAATGTAAAAGTGCCATCTAGAGGCTGGTCCAGCACCGTCGAGGTATATGATCCTTACAACTTACAAGAGTTGAGGTTTTGGGAAAACACAGGAAAGAGATCCAACCTGATATGAGTCATGCAGCAGAGGCGCTTATTCAAGGCTCCCACACTTAATCTAAAACTACTTGGAAGTGGAGATACTGCTCCAGTGCCGCTTACTTTAAAACATTAACTCATGTTTTCAGCCAAGTGGCAGCACTGAATCTGCTTGTGATTATGGACATTCAACATTTTATGTCCCAGTTAAGTACCTTCAGCATCAATTTTGCAGCTGGCAAACTATTGCTGTTTACGTTTTCAGTGCATTTGAAATAATCTAGAAGTTATTTTACTGCCATTAGACATTAAGAAAAGAACCAAATGTAAAATCATTACTTTGCCAATTTACTGTGAAACCCAAAGGAAATATCACAAATGTAGCATTTATTGAATATAAAAATGAAAATAAAGAACAGTTCTTGGAACTAGTTTGCAGCACTTTTGGTCAGGTAGATTTATCAAGAATATATTAAAGATTTTGAGACTTTTTCCATTTTCATTACTATAAAAACAGTATAAAAGAACTGATTAAATATCTCCTACATGGCAAGTACTAGCAATAATGTTATATGCCTTTTAACACGAAACGCCTAGCAAGTTAAGCCCGATGTCTATTTTATATGTAAAGAAATTGATGCTGCAATTTATTAAGTCACATGACGAGCTAATTAGCAGGAGCCAGAATTCCAATACAGAAATTTCTGAACTCAAAGCCCAGGCTCTTATCTTCTCAAGTTATTGAGTCTTTTCAGGTATATATTTTTAAAACTCTAGAGATAATAGATCTCTATATACAAAAGATGTATATATAAGAATAGAACAGAGTTTCTAACCGAATTCCTAAATTTTCTTAACTCTTGTATATGTGAGGTTGTGCAAAGTATGCGTGAATCTCCAGTGTTCTAGTTATCAGCATACTCTAAGCCTAAGCTACTTAGGCCACTCATCAAAGCACTTCAAATCAGTTCTCATCCCTCCATCTCTCCTAAGCTGTATCCTCCAGTTTGGGAGGAATATTTACAACCGTGAAGATATCACCCACTACACTTTTTTCCTATTAGCATCATCAGGATCCTGAATGTTACTAGCCATCTTTTTATGCATCCTTTTTAATATTCTCCAAGCCACAAAGTTAAAATGATTTCACTAAAGTCTCCCATCCTGCACTTCTTTATCTTACACAGGCTCCTTCAGCAATGGGATGTTCTGAGATCCTACTTTAACCTTTACCCTTCATTTTAGTTAATTCAGTCTATCTACATCTCTGCCTCCCTTCTCTCCACTGGCAGAAAAGACGGCTGACCTACCCCTTCTGATTCAAGTTCACTTGCCCTTCTTGACTGCAGAAGCAACATGCTGCTATACTTAAATTTCCCCCTTTTAGCAATTCAGTCTGTTCTTATCACTGAATTCTTTTACCATGGTTTACACACACTGTGCGGGTCCAAGTCTTCACTACTTTTGCCAGGATCTGTACTAAGATCAGTTGACAAGAAAAAAGATTTAGCCTCAGTTATCTCAGGTGAAGTAACCAAGGGGGCCTGTGAGAGGCGGACACTATCACTAGTAACATCTAGAAGTGCAGCTAGCAAGTGCAGCCTGGATCCGTTCACCGAAAGGTCTCTTCATTCAATCAAAAAACACAAATCATGTTGACAACATATTATTCAAAGTAAGGCACCTCAAGCAATCATTACCAGTAGAAGATAGAGAAACAACAGAGGGGAAATCAAGTAAACAAATCATGTGATTATTACAAATTAGATGGTAAATTTATCTCTGCTAACTTGCTTCAGTGATTTTTATCTTATACCTGGGCAGGACTCAAGTGATTATAATCTTTGCTAAACATTTCATTCTCAGCCTCAAGATATCAACCAGGGTAGGGCACTGAGGCTCATGCCTGAAATCCTAGCACTCTGGAAGGCTGAGGCAGGTGGGTCGCCTGAGCTCTGGAGTTCGAGACCAGCCTGAGCAAGAGTGAGACCCTGTCTCTAAAAATATAGCTGGGCATTGTGTGGGTGCCTGTTGTCTCACTACTGGGGACCTGAGGCAAGAGGATTGCTTGAGCCCATGAGTTTGAGGTTGCTGTGAGCTGTGACGGTATAGCACTCTACTGAGGGCGACAAAGTGAGACTCTGTCTCAAACAAACAAACAAGATAAGATATCAATCTGGCCACTCCCAGCTCTGGCCTTTCATCAGACAGGATCTCTGGAATGTTAGCCCTGAATCACAGGAGATCAGACACCCTGTGCTCTGAGTAACTTGCACTCAGTTAGACAAGTTCTCCGGGAAAGCCTGGCCTAAACTCTACTACAAACCTAACTCCTACAGCGCACCTGTAGGCACTGCAGCAGGCAAAACAGCAGCCTCCTAAGGATGGTCACATCCTCATCCCAGGACCTGTAATGTCCCCTTGCATAACAAAAGGGACTTTGCAGATGTGCTTAAGTTAAGGACCTTGACATGGAAAGTGTATCTTGGATTATCCAGATGGGCCCAACGAAATCACATGGGTCCTTAAAAGTGGAAACGAGTGGCAGAAGAGAAGACCAGAGAAGAAGACTATAAAAGCAAAGTCAGGGGACGTCACTGAGAAGGATCTGACTTGCCTGTGCGGGCTTTCAAGATGAAGGAAGGGAGCCAACAGCAAAGAAATGCAGTGGCTTCTAGAAGCAAGAAAAAGCAAGGCAATAGACCCTTCTCAGAGCCTATCGAAAGGAGCACAGCCCTGCTGCTACCTTATTTTAGCCCATTGGGACCCCTGTTAGCCTTCTGACCTACAGAATGCTCCGTATTATTTTAAGTCACTAAGCTTGTGGTCATTTGTTACAGCACATTAGAAAATTAATAGACTTCATCTAAAGAGAATATTTGCAGATGCCACCACCTCCTATAACTACTCTTATTCTCTAATTTTTTCTGTATTCCAGAGTCTCAAATTTGTAATCTATATCCACATTAATTCTTTTCCTACATCCTTCCTTTCAATAGTATAAGCTTTTTATTTCCACAGATTTACTTAGGTTGTTCCGTCGTAAGATTTTAAGGGCAGTTTTCTTACCAAATTAGACGGAAGTTTCTCCTCTTTATTTCTTTAACATCTTCAATGCACTTGATTCTGTGGACGTCCTCTTACATCTCAAAGTTACTTCCTGCCTTGATTTGTATGATCGTTCACAAACTCCTAATTTTTCCCCAGCTTACCAAGCCTACATAGGTAATTTAAAACATGCGTGGCTACCTTTGGACACAGAGACCACCAGCTTCTTAACTTTCTCTTTTCAAGCACTGTTTCAGGAGGGTGAGATGTGCTTTCTGCCCTCTGTCCCTAAACCCTAATGCCCTTGACTGCCTGGCTTCTAGCTTCCTCAGTGCTTCCCATTTACTTGAAAACTTCTGGCTGTCGCTGTGAAGTGGGGAGACTCTACAAGGAGTAAGAGTCTGAGAATTTAAGCACGGTTTCCTAAATTAGTTCTTTGTCTTCCTTTCTAAACAACTGGATCAACTGGACTATATATGAGAAGGAAATTTTACTGATTTCAATTAATCAACTTTGTGCTACTACAGTTAAAGATTGTAACAAGCAGGGGAATTTCAAACATTAAGAGTTCTGAATAATCTACAAACTAGATAATAAATACTTGAATCTTTTAATTAATCTGGCAGTCATACTGGATTTTGTTGACAAGTATATAGTCAATAAAAACAATGTTTCTAAAAATTATAATGTAATCGGAAACATGCTAGTCCTTTAATGCCAAATGAAACAGGGACTAAATATTCATGTTACAGCTATTTAAAATAAGACTAAAGATACAAAAGCTACTTAAAAGAAATTCATCAAAATATTAGCAATGATTGTGCTCCAATATAGTACTGTAGTATTCTTTCATATATATTACTTAGCTAAAGAAAAGAAAAAAAAAAGAAAAAGGATAGATGGTTTTAAAATACAAGCAAAACTCAAATGGAAGCTGCTATCAGGTAACTTAATCTCAGCAAGAAAACTCTGTTCCTTCGTGGCACCTGCCACTTAACGTGTCAATGTTTTTATTCCATAAGCTAAGAAGAAACTCTGAACCCACAGCATGGCTATCCCCATATTATTATCCTTTATGAAAGAGGCACAGTGGAATTTATTTTTTAATCTATGCAGACCAATTTTATGAGATTTTTAGAATACGCTGTATGCACTTTTATGAATAAGTAGCCAAAAATTGAGATTTTTTTTTTTTTTTGGCCGGGGCCAGGTTCAAACCTGCCACCTCTGGTATATGGGGCAGTGCCCTACTCCTTTGAGCCACAGTCACTGCCCAATATTGAGAGTTTTTTATGATTAATAGTCTAAATAAAACATCACCAGTGCATAATAAAGTATGACTTAATAAAATCTGTTGTTCTTCTTTTCCTCCTTTGGAACAGAAATGCATGTTGACATAGTCATCTTTTTAAAGGCCAGAATTTAAATTTCTGAGGCATCACCAATTAATCTCTATGCAATGGAAATAAGTTGCAAGAATTGTGTGTGAAAAAATTGATCTTCTAGACAAAACCCCCCCATCACCACCAAAATAACCTGATAAATATATGCTAAATAGCAATGACAGATGCAGGTACTTTCTAAAATAATACAAAATGAGGGTTTCAGGGATGTATAATTTAATTTGCATTCTGGGGGTATATTTTCATCTTTTATCAAGGAATTTATATTCATAACTTGCCACACACAATTACAATGTAGAGAGGTCTGAGATGTTTTTGTTTGTATTTCTTTTTTTTTTTTTTTTTAAACCAGGAAGCATAAAACAATAACTTTAGAGTACTGACCACAGTAAGCAGATCATTTGGAATGTTTCCCTTATCATGCTAGCAAAGTAAATAGTGCAATTTGCAAATTCCAAAGATTTCTGGGACTATAGTGGCAGTAATGTTTGGGACCATAGGTCCCTGCTGGCTCATACCTTTTCAAATCAGTGTTTTTGAAGTCACTACCCCTTCCCACATAAATACTTGCACACAGTGAAACAATGAGGTTCCTGGAACACTCATAGGCCTTCTTAATCTCTCTCTTTTGTTCTGTTTCTGTTCTATAGCTGAGTGAAAGAAAAGGAGATATTTTACTGTGGATTCTTGGCTCTTTCACCTTTGAATATTTTTTTCTTATTCTGCTGCATTTTAGTAAAGCTTAAAAAAAAACTAAACATTTGCATGCCCTTTGAAATTGCTTTTTCAATTCATTACATTGTTATATGTTGATTTCTATTCTCATGTTTGTATGTGGCTCAAACGTGATCCACAAATGTTCTGCTAGGATAGTCAGCTACAATGTTATTCAAACTTGATTCTTCATCATTTATTGTAACTGACATATTGATTTCTTCAATTAAGCCCTCCCAAGTGGGTCATGTGGTTTACAATCCTCTAGAGCAGGACCATCCAATATGGTAGCCATTGGCCACTTGTGGCTCAAAACCAGATAATTTAAATTTAATTGCATTTAAATACAATTTAATATTTAGTTTCTCACACTAGCTCACATTTCAAGAGCTCAGTCACCACAGGTGGAGAGTAGCTACCATCTGGGATGGCCCAGATAATCTAGGAAATTTCCATCCTTGCGTGAAAGTTCAATTGGAGAGCACTGATGTAGATAAGTGATAGTCTGAGAAGCCATAAATCTAACCTTGCCCTCTCCAAGTATAAGATGTAGAAGGTAATATAGTTTTCCTTTAGTAGGGTGGGTGATTGATTCCCTGCACATAACAAATGTTCAAGTCTCCTACATAGCATAGCGTAGTATTTGCATATAACCTGCACACATCCTTCACTATACTTTTAATGTCTAATACAATGTAAATGCTAAGTAAACAGTTGTTGCTCTGCACTGTTTCTTATTTGTATCATTTTTTATCATTGCATTCTTTTTATTATTTTTTCAAATATTTCAATCCATGGTTGGTTGAATTCACAGATTCAAAACGTGTGGATACTAAAGGCCAACTAGTCAGAGGTTCTTTGTTCCTCACTCAATGTAGCAAATGCAAAATATGCCAGGTAGAACGTGTTTATTAGGATGTAGGTGGAAATCTAGATAATATGTTAGGACTACATACCAATAAGGCCACAGTACACAAAGGGAAACAAAATACCAACAGGATGTATGTATCACACACTGCTATGGTTTGGATATGGTTTGTCCCCACCAAATCTCATGCTTAATTTTCAAATTTTCATTTTATAAATTAATAAGTAATAATTATACATATTCATTGAGTACACAGTGATGTTTTGATACATCTAATGTAGTTATCAGATCAATGTAAGTAGCATTGAGAGGGCCAGACCAGTGCCATTTTGTTGTTTACTGCATAAGTTCTGTTCCCAACTCCTAGCCCGCAGGGCCACTCCCTGCTGACTCCCCCACCCCAGGTTGCACAACCACTGAGCCATTAATTGAGTCACCTTAGGCAAACAGCTGCCATAATAAACAATAAGTTTCTATTTCCTTGAAATACAGGTATTTCCCTCCAGCTACCTAATCAAGCTGCACCACCTCTAGCCCCTGGTTAGGAAATCCCCCACCCCTCAATCTGTTCCAATCCAAATCCTCCTTTACTAATGAAATCATCAACCACCAATCAAGAATGTACCTGTACTAATGAAATCATCAACCACCAATCAAGAGTGTACTCGTACTCGACCCTACCCTTCTTGCTTTCTGTACCCCATAAAAACTTTCCACACCCCAGGTTCGGGGCTCTTCCTCGGCTTGTATGCCAGGAAAGTCCAGGCTCAGGCTTGAATAAAACTCTCCTCTTGCTTTTTACATCAGAGTGAGTATCAGACTGTCTGTTGGGGGCACTTGGGGGAATTTCAGGCACAACAGCATATCATGGCATTAACATGTTGAAGTTTTGTCCCACTGTGGCAGAGTGAGGAGGTGGGGCCTGGTCGGAGGTGTTGGGGTTATGGGGTTGGATCCCTCATGAATGGTGCAGTGCCATTCACACAGCAATAAGTGAGTTCTCATTCTCTTCAAAGAGGATTATTTCTCAGGCAAATGGATTATTTCCTGCCAGAGTGGTTTGTTTAAAGCAGAATGCCCTTAGGTTCGGTCTCTCTTCACACATGCCGACTTACCCTTCGACCTTTTAATACAGCACCAAAACCAAGCCAGATTTTGGCTATGATGCTTCTTGCATAGATCTCTTACCCTGATAAATTACTCAGTCTCAAAGCTAGGCACAGTGGCTCATGCCTATAATCCTAACACTTTGGAAGGTTGAAGTGGGAAGGTCTCTGAAGATCAAGAGTTTAGACCAAACTAAGCAACACAGCAAGACTCATCTCTATAAAAAATGGAAAAATTAACCAGGCATGGGGTTACATACCTATAGTTCCAGCTACTCAAGAGACTGAGGCAGGAGGATCACTTGAGCCCAGGAATTTGAGGTTGCAGTAAGCTATGATGATGCCATTGCATTCTACCCCAGGCAAAAGAAAGAGATTGAACCTTGTCTCTAAAAAAGAAAAAGAAAGAAAAAAGTTACTCAGTCTTAGGCGTTTCTTTATAGCAACACAAAGCATACCAAGACACACATCCACTATGGGGAGGTTGATAATCTGCACATTTTGTTACAGAAGAATTAAAAATCAAGTAAATAAGATCCCTCTCTCTGATAAGGAAGATAGTAATTTGCCTCAGTGAAAGTATAGATATTAATGTATAAATAAATGCATAAATAATGTCTAATATAAGTAAATATAACCAAGTAATGTAAAAATAAAAATATAAAGGAACGTATGTATAAGTAAGAACATTTCCAGGTTTTGTGGAGCATTGGACTTAACACAATTTGGAAAGAACGTTGAAAGAAACCCAAATTTCAAATACTATATATAAAATAATGAGCATGTGAACAGTTTGGCAAGGTGTCTCCCAGAGTTTTGAAATGAGCGTGTGAAAGCAAAGGGCCTTGACATTTAAGCTTCATTTGTTTACTATAAAACCACTTCTGATAATGAGACAGAAGGTAACCAAGTACGATGTACACAAAGCAGGAGAGAATAACAATGACTGCAAGGATGGGGACAGCCTTTTCTTAGAAAAAGGACTAGAAAGAATTATTTCATGTTGTTTAAATACTAATGATTAGTCTTGACATGAGGAATATTTGAAAATAGAGGGATTGTTTCCCTATTTTAATTTTTATGTTTCTCACAATTCTCGTAGTGAAAATACATTGCTGTATAACTCATGCTTAAAAATAGTCTACCTGTCTAATACAAACACACATACACACACGTGTGGGGGTAGGAGGGAAAGAGAGAGGAGGCTTGAATACAGCTTTGAAGTTTGGCTTAATACGGAAAGATAGAAGTGTGCCTTAGTTAGCTCAGGATGATATAACAAAATGCCATAAATTGGATGGCTTAAAAAAGAAATATTTCTCACAATTATGAAAGAAGAGAAGTTCAAGGTCAGGTGAGGTCATTGTGAGGTCTTTCTACCTGCCACAGGGCTGCCTTCTGGCTGTATCCTCACAAGAGGGACTGGGGAGAAAGCTGTCTGCTCTCTTCCTCCCAGGGTATTAATCTCATCACGAAGGCCTTCTCTAAACCTAATTACCTTCCGCAAGCCCCATCTCCTAACGCCACCATTCATAACCATACTTGGGGTTGAAGTCTCAACATGTGATTTTTGGGGGGTGAACACAAACATTCATTTCATAACAGTGAGGGCCAATTGGAGGAAGAAAGTCTATTTTCACATGTATAGAAACAACAGAATTCAAATAGGTAGAAAGGTGGAGGTGGGGATGGGTAAATCCACACCTAATGGGAAAAAGTAAATTATATAACCAAAACTGTGATATGGAACTGCTGAGAACCACTTTCTTTAAATTTCAGAACCACTAATATCCTGAAATTTAAAGAAAGAAGGGAGCTTGTTTTCATCCCTCAGTGGTTCCATATCACAGTTTTCCAAGCAGCATAATAATAAAACTCACATCTACAAGCTCCTATCTTGACATCTTAGGGAGAAAAGAAATAGTGACTGTTCAAAATATACTAAAACTTAAATGCATTATTCCAATTAAATCTGTTATGGAAAATGTAACTTATCAAGCCAGGAACAGATTTTAAAAAATACACACACACACACACACACACACACATATATATATATGTATTCTCATATGTTGTACCCACTATGACCTGGTAATTTATTTTACCTGCCACAGGGGTTGCTGCTGTGAGAGGCAGTCAGCAGCAAAGTAGGGGGGTGGGTTGTCTTTTATAGTTTTTGGCAAGCATGCTGGTACAGAAGCAAAACGTGGCTGGTTGGGGGGTTACAACTTGGGTAGTCGTGGATACAGCAATGGTTACAGTCATGTAACAATGATTAATACAGTCTCGGTTGACAATGGATATATCTCAAATTACAATAGTTATAGTTAGGTAACCATGATTAATACAGCCTTGGTGGATTTCCACCATTGTTCACTTTTTGGGGGAGTTTTGCGCTTCCTTGTTCTGAAGTCTGTTCTTGGCAACCCTAGAGGGAAGGAGGGAGCCTGGGAATGTGGTTGGGAAGCACATTCTCAGCCGCCCTGGGGGGAGGAGGGACTTGCTGACTCTGAGGGGAGGGAGGAGGGGGGAAATGGGCTGGGAAGCATGTCACAACACATAGATAAATTTTTCTCCAGTCCTCATGTCAGGTTCAGCTCCCTTTCAGGTGTTTATTTTTCTTATTTTGACATAAAATAAAAGCACTGGAAGTTCTAGAGTTTAGCTGATGGAAATTCTGAATAAAGAATATTGGATATCTTTTGTTAAATTACAGAACTCTTTCCAAATAACCTGTGAGTTTCATGTTTTTCCCTGGAGATGTCTTAGAGTTCACTCAGTTCTAAGAGTTTAGAACAGAAATAACTGTAGTAAACCAAAACAGTATGTTCTGGCCAGGCAGATCTTCCAGGGAGCTCCTGCTGAAGAGCCGACCAACACAGAAATCAATGTCCACTGAGATCAGAGGAACTGCCTTTCTGAGTTTCTTAATTCTAGATTCAACTCAATTACTTCACTTCTGGAACACTGATACTCCACTAGCAGAATCAAGATTTCAACTTTTAAAAGTCATTCCACCAACATTTGTAAAGGACTTGCCCCTCTACAAGACACTTTGCTACCCTGAGAATACTAAACAATAAAGCATAGTCCTGCCCTCCAGGACGCCAATCTCAGCTGCAAAATCGAAGTGGAAGAAGTTCTGTGACAGAGAAGGAACTCTCTATTCCTATTATCAGATATACTAGTGAGTTCTTTCAGGAAAAGAAACACCTAAACCAAGAGCAAAAAGTGATGAAAAAATTATAATATAAAGTAAATCGGATTTTTCTTAAATATTAATCCTGACTATCATGATTTTACATATGTTATCTATATTTTTATAGAAACTGTTCCTAGTTCAAAAAATAGAATTAACTATTCTGACAAATTTCAGCACTCATTAAAGCACACGGTATTCCACCGAAAGCATCACTAACTCTAACTCACCAATTTCATTTAAAATTGGAATTGCAAAACTCTTATACTGATGGGATTCTACAAAATGGGCCAATTGGAGGAAGAAAGTCTGTTTCTTCTAAAATGGATATGAAACACAAATTATATGTTTTGCTTTAGGCTCAACTATTTTTCCTGCTTCCATTAGAAATCCTATTTTACCAGGCAGGGCCTGTGGCTCAATGAGTAGGGCGCCAGCCACGAGGGTGGCAAGTTCAAACCCAGCCCCAACCAAACTGCAACAAAAAATAGCTGGGCGTTGTGGCAAGTGCCTGTAGTCCCAGGTCCTGGGGAGGCTGAGGCAAAAGAATCGCCTAAGCTCAAGAGCTGGAGGTTGCTATGAGCTGGGACACCACGGCACTCTACCA
>NW_003852615.1:346531-398757 GCF_000181295.1 Otolemur garnettii
TGGCTCAAAGGAGTAGGGCGCTGACCCATATGCTGGAGGTGGCGGGTTCAAACCCAGCCCCGGCCAAAAAAACTGCAAAAAAAAATTAATAATAATTATAAATAAAAAACTATACATATTAAAAAAAAAGGAAAGAAGGAAATTCTATTTTACCTAGCAAACTATGATTTTTGTCATTTTATGGAAAGCACTTGTGGCCAAGGACAAGTACGCACTGCAGGGGTCATGGTATTTCACTGGGGAAAAAGAGTGCTCTGTGATGCACTAGTCTTCTCCTGAGACACTGCCTGCAGCACCAATCCTTGAGTCTCCCCTTTCTTTAAACCCAGGATGCAGCGGAGTATAGCTCCGTCCTGCTCTTCTCTTCTCCCCAAAGTAGTTTTCTCTTCGGTCTGAAATATAGACGACAGAACACAGAATGGCCACTTAGGCCTTAGAAGTCCTACTGAATATCTTCCCAAATATCTTCTCCTAGGATGCCAACTTCACTCTATATTATACAAAGATAAAACCTAAGTTAATTAATCTCTCTAAACATATGGAACTGTATAACCCCTGCAACTCTTAATATTATTAGAAGGAATAAATAATAATAGCTAATATTTCATGAATATTCACTATGTGGCAAGTGCTCTTTTAATAGTTACACATATACAATGCCATTTAGTCCTCAAAAATAACCTTATGAGCTATATAAGAAGGTCCTAGTGATGAAAATTTTCTTTTTCTTTTTTTTTTTTTTTTTGAGACAGAGTTTCACTATGTCACCCTCTGTAGGGTGCTGTGGCATCACAGCTCACAGCAACCTCAAACTCTTAGGCTTAAATGATTCTATTGCTTCAGCCTCTCAAGTAGCTGAAACTATAGGCACCTGCCACAATGCCTGGCTATTTTTTTGTTGCAGTTGTCATTGTTCATTAGCTGGCCAGGGCCAGGTTCGAATCTGCCACCCTCAGTGCATATGGCCAGTACCTAACCACTGTGCTATGGGCACGGAGCCTAGAGATGAAATTTTAACCAGCGTCTCAGGCACCAAAGTACAATGGATAACTTCTTATAATATTTAAGCCAGCAACTGGATGCTTACCCCATTCTAATTTAGTAAAGAATATTAGCACAGCATTATATGGGTTCACAAGCTAAATATTTACTATCTAGGATTTTTGTGTAAGTTACTCCACACACTTATACAAAGTGTTAAACTAGATAAAAAGAACTAGACACGTAAGAGCCAAAAAAGAATACATAAGATTTCCCATGATCTACAATAGTCCTCACTAAAAGACAATTATTTTTCAATGTTCTTCTGTTATTTAACTAATATGTGATAGCTTCCAATTATGACAAAAACATGCTCATAAATTATCTTCTGTCTTCCAAAATTTCTCAAATAGAATTCTTCACAAATAAAAATAAAATCTATAACTATCAGAGGAAGAAAAAAAGGGAAGAGGGCAAAAATGAAATTATGAGAAAGGAAAGAAAGTAAATATAAGCATAGTCAGCATGGGTTTGACCATTTAGACTTTGCTCCTCAAAACCTTTACGATTTAGTCCCAGCTTGGGGAAATATTTTTTAAAGTACTTATATCTCCTCATCTTGAATTGAATTTTGAAATGTTTATTTCTGGCATAATTTACTACTCATAATTTTTCTATTATGATTTGGGCAGGAAAAATAAAATGGGGTGAAATTTAGATTAAATAATTTTACTACTGAGGACAAAAAAAATGATCCAATTAGATGAAATCAGATTTAAGAAATTTCATGTGAATTATGGTTACATGCATTTCCTTTGTAAACACAAGGGCTGAATTGCACATAGCTCTTTTCATTTTAGAATGTGTGTTCACATATATTTCTATTTTATTATCAGGATAAACTTGCAAAATGATTTTGAAGGACATCAAGTGATAACTGAATAAATGGAGAGTGACTCAATGGGAACCACAATTATCATAATCATGTACATCTGCCCCCAAATTAATATAAATGTTCACTACTTTAGATAACTTTCAAGATGGTTTCTCATGGGCCTGCACAAGTTAATATTAAAATCCATGTGGAAAATCCAAAAATACTATATTGCCAATGCAGGCGAAGAAATGAAGAACAGAGAGAGCCAAATGTCTCATCAGACTTAAGATTATGCTAAAGTTACTGTAATAGGGAGATGCTGTTGTTGAGAGCATAAATAAAAGGAATAAAATAGTCAGCCAGGACAAAGATTTGTGGATCTGTATATTTATGGAAACTTGTCACATGATTAAGTAGTATTTGCACATTAGTGAGATTGATTCAAAAACTTATTTGGAAAAATAACAGTCATTTCCTACAGGGAAAAATAAACTTAGATCTGTATCTCAAGCAAAGTAGAGTTTGCAGCTCACAAAAGAAGAACTCATAATATCCAAAGGATATTTGAAACAATGTTTATCCTCATCTGTAATCAAGGGGACAAAGTAATAACAAAAGTGAGATCCATTATGATTAAACATATTAGCAAAAAAAAATGAGAGATTTGATGGTATTCAATTGGGCAAGGGTGTAGGGAAAATGGAAATTATTAAATACTAGTGGGAACAAAAATTAGCACAATCACCGGAGAACAATTCAGGATCATCTAAGATCAGAAATGAGCAAAACGCCCTGAGGTAACAATTCCATGCGGAACATACTGTGGAGGAACACTCCCACAAATGAGCAGAAATATGTATATTAGACATCCTTGAGACCCTTGTCAATAACAGCAGAAAAATGAAAAACAAAATGATCAACAGCTGTTTTCTTTGATTTGACAGACACATTGTTCCTATGTACTAGCAGAATTCTAACAGATTGATAATTTATTTGATCCTCATAGCAGCTCTATGAGGTGATTACTATTATAATCCCCATTTTATAGAGGAGGAAACTGAAATAGATAGAGAGAAGTTAAAGGAAATCCCCCAGTGTTCCAGAGCAATAAATGGCACAGCCGAGTTATAAACCCAGATGATGTGTCCACAGAGTCAATGCTTTCTCCTAAGCACTATGTTATGCTGCTTTTCATACAGTGGAGAATTAAACAATTGATAAGTTAATATGTATTGTCAAGACTAGAGCTTGAGAATTCTGATGATGAAGGGAAAAGCAAGTTTTAGGATGGTATAGACACTTCAATAACATCTGCAAAAGTTTGAAAATGGTTTAGTCACATAAAATACCTTCATTGACATGTGTATGTTCATTTATGTAACTGGCAGAATTGTTATTAAATTGATGAAATTATTGATTCAGAGATAACAAAAATAAGATTGGAGATAGGAGACTAAGAAGTTATCAAGTAAATTGTGTTGCATTAAAGAAAACTTTCAATGAAATGGATGGGTTTTTCTCTGAAATGTATGTTTTTATAAATTCCAACTTAGCGACGACTCAGCGATCTTATGACTTGCTCAAGGACACAGAATTGGTGAAGAGAACTAGAAATTAAATATTCTAGATCTAGTGTTTTTTTACTTCGGCTTACCAAGTATTTGCTATATGGACATAACTATGCAAAAGTAGTTAGGAAAAGAGAATTATAAAATATAATTACATCTCAAAAAAATTCTCTTTTACTTTACCTATCAAGTCACATGAAAACTGGATTCATACCAGTTATTACGTTTAAATACTAGAAATAGGTTGAGAGTATATTGAACTCTGATCTCAGGACCCCAGCTTTATAAAACTGGGGCTAAAATCACCATCAGCAGAGGGAAGTTGTTAGAGCTTCTGGAAGAAAATTTTTATAAATCTGACATGGTATTCTCTTTATACATATCATTCTTTTTAATGGCGTAATAATAACACCAAGCATTATTATTGTTACTATTTTCTGTAATTCTGTAATAATCATGATGCTTCATTTCTAACTATCCCGAGAGAAAAGAAAAAAATCCACTGGGAAGATGATGAGAGAGATTAGACCAAATGGTCTTGATAAATTTTCTATTGTAATTTTAAACAAAGCCCTAGATACCATCTGACTAATTGCAGATATTTCTGGAAAGCTTGAAGGTCTCCGAATAATTAGGTTGGGAAGAGGGAGGAAATCAGTGAGGAAGCTGATATCTCCCTGGACACTGTTAGAAACTGGCAACTGGCCTGCGGACCGTGATGGTGCTGACAGTGTGAGCACCCGGCAGCCCGTCTTGGAAGCTAATTTGGTCTCAGAAGCAATGGTGTGTCCATCCAATTTGGGGGAGCATTTCAGCTGTGAGAAGCATTCCAAAGAAAAGGTTCATAGGGAGAGAAAAGAGGAAACTGAAAATTAAGTTTAAAATGTATTTGCTTATAAGCTGAACAAACGCCGTTATTTCACACTAACTGAAAAGCTCTGTCATTCTTCATCAGCAACCATTACGTTCAAATTCCTTTGCTAAAAAAAAGTGTCCGGGGAACTGGTAAATCTTTGTCTCATTAAGTCTGCTCAACACAAAACAAAGCCAAAGTTTATAAAGGCATCCTATAAAGATCTGGCTATTATTATGATTCTCATCCAACAAAACAAATCGGATACAGGAAAAGGAACATGAATAGAAGTGTTTTTAAATTTAAGACATTGGCAATGATGAAATCATGATAAACATCTACACCGGCAGTAGGCAGGATATAGTTTAGTTCTAAGATCGAACAGAAACAAAAAATTTCTCTCTCACCAACAGTCTTCGTTTCTTTATTGGAAATTCTGAATTTCTTGCTTAGATCTGTTGTTTCCTGACCAGAATAATGATATCAGCTTTTATAACCGCCACAGCAGAATGATATAAATCTGGCTTTTATTCCTAAAGCTTTCAATGCATGCTGTAGACTACATTTCAGAGCTTTTGCAGGTTTCAACATAGGTGTTTTAGTTTCCGAGAGCTGCCGTAACAAATTGCCACAAACACAGTGGTGCAAAACAATAGCAATGTCTTCTCTCATGGTTCTGGGGGCTAGAAATCTGAAATCAAAGAGTTGGTATGGCCATGCTCCCCTTACAGCTTCTGGAATAGAATGCTTCCTTGATTTTTCTTACCAACCAGCAAATGCCAATTGATCTTTGCCCTTCCTTGGCTTACTGCTATATCACTCCAATCTCTGCCACTATCATCACATGGCCTTCCCCCTGTGTGAATCCAAATCTCCCTCTCCTTACAAGGACACTAATCATTGGATTTAGAGCCCACCCTAATCCATTCTGAGCTCATCTTAACCTGGGTGCATCTGCAAAAATCCCATTTCCAAATAAAGTCACATCTAGAGGTACCAGGGGTTAGAACTTGGACATATTTTAGTAAGACACACAATTTAACTCTTTATAGTAGATTAAACACAGATATGATTCTCTACCTGGTACCCAGGAACAGAAGGAAGAGATTGCTTTCAGAGCAATAGCCAACTATTTGATTAAAAATGTAATAATCCGGTTATAAGAACGGAAATTCTTGCAGATAGTTACACAGAATAAGAATAGACACACAATCCCATGAATCCCAACATCCTACCTATAATATAGAAAGGTAAATAGAAATATTTACATAAAAGTCAAGCACCAAAATCATAGAAGGTCATGAAATATTACATGTCGCCTCTGGAAGTCAGAGCAGGAGATGGCGGTGGGGAACAGGAAGGAGACTCAAAGCTTCTCTCCCCCTCCCTCTTAGCAACATTGCCAAAGAGGAAAGCAGTGAATTCCCTTCCTGTCTTTGGAAGCCTACTTGTTCTTTGTCACTTTTTAGTGTCTACATTTTAAAACTCTTTCCCACATTCATTGCTGGGGCAGTAAGAAAGCCCACAGTCCTTCCTTCTTTCAAAAGAGGCAACTTTGCTACTCACCTCTACTTGCCCAGACCCATATCCATGCATCCCCACTAGTCTGCCTCAGAGAGTGAAACTATAGTAGTTTAGAGAAAGGACATCTGGGCTGTCTGCTTTAAGACTCAAGAATATTTACTGTGGTTTGTGCTTAGTTGTGCAGAATCTTTTTTTTTTTTTTTTGAGATTAATATGAGGGTACATATGAATAGGCCACATCAATTGCATTTGTTAGGAAAAGTCCAAGTTGTGTTTGATTCCTTCACCCAGGAGGTTGCCATATACCCCCCCTACCTTATACCCATCAGGTGAGCACATACT
Organism: Otolemur garnettii; assembly: GCF_000181295.1. NCBI lineage: Eukaryota > Metazoa > Chordata > Mammalia > Primates > Galagidae > Otolemur > Otolemur garnettii. The sequence continues at coordinate 352,677 of NW_003852615.1, forward strand.
GAGCCCCTTCCCTCCACCCCCCTTCTTGAATTTAATTATACCTTTCCGCTCAAGTGGGCTTGTAGTTGCTCATCTACTAGTTGCAAATTAGTATTAAATACATGGGATGCTTGTTTTTCCATTCTTGAGATACTTTACTAAGGAGAATGTTCTTCTTCAACTCTATTCAGGTAAATACAAAAGATATAAAGTTTTCATCTTTTTTTTTTTTATAGCTGAATAGGAATCCATGGTGTATATGTATGTGTGTGTGTGTGTGTGTGTATGCTACAGTCTATTAATACATTCATGGAATCATGGGCACTTGGATTGGTTCTATATCTTTCGGATTGGGAATTGAGCTTCTGTAAACATTCGAGTACAAATGTCCTTATGATAAATGATTTGATGTCTTCTGAATAGATACCTAGTAATGGGATCAAGAGAACATGGAAACTTTCTAATTTGTTTTCATTGTTGTTGTTCCTATGATTGCTTTGGGGGTCTTCTTCACAAATTCTTTCCTTAAGCTGATATCTGTAAGAGTTTTCCATTTTCATTTAGAATTCTTATGGTTTTGTGCCTTAGGTTTAAGTCTTTTATCCATTACATATTAATTTTTTGTGAGTGGTGAGGAGTTCAGATCCTGTTTCAGTCTTTTACATGTGGTTATCCACTTTTACCTGCAACCTATGTTTTTGTCTGCTTTATCAAAGTTCAGATAGCCATATGAGGATGGGTTCAGCTCTGTGTTTTCTGTTCTGACCCATAGGTCTATGTCTCTGTTCTTGTGCCAGTACCTTACTGTTTTGACTACTGCAACCTTATAATATAGCATGAAGTTGGGTAAAGTGATGCCAGCAGATTTGCTTTTACTATAGAATGTTGCATTTGCTATTTGGGATCTTTTCTAGTTCCATGTGAAGTATAGAACTACTTTTTCTAGATCTGTGAAAAAAAAGACGTTGTTCTTTTCATAGGGATTGTATGGAATCTGTAAATCACTTTGGGTAGTATAACCATTTTAACAATGTTGATTCTATCAATCCATAAACATGACATGCTTTTCTATCTGGTTAATTCCTATGCAATTTATTTTCTTAGTGTTTCTTATTTCCCCCTATACACATCTTTCACCTCCTTAGTCAAATATGTTCCTAGATATTTTCTTTTCTTTTTCATTGCTGTGAAACACTAGCAGAGGTCCTCAAACTTTTTAAACAGGGGGCCAGTTCACTGTGCCTCAGATTGTTGGAGGGCCAGACTGCGGGCCCCGGGATGAGTCAGCTGCTAAGCAGAACAGGCAGCGGCGGCAAAAACACCCAGCAGATCGGGTAAATGTCCTGGGCGGGCCATAGTTTGAGGACACCTGCTACAGAATGGGACAAAATATTTGCATACTATATATCCAATAAAGGGCTGATAATTAGCATCTACAAAGAACTCAAGCAAATTAGCCAGAAAAAGTAAAAGAATCCCATTAAAAACTGGGCAAAAGACATGAAACTTTTCAAAGGAAGATAGTCTAATGGCCAATAAACACATGCAAAAACAGTCAACATTTCTAATCATCAGGGAAATGCAAGTCAAAACCATGCTGAAATATCACCTAACTCCAGAGAGAATGACTCTTATCAAAAAATCCCAAAACAAGTGCTTCCATGGATAGGCAGAGAAAGGAACATTAATATTCTGCTGGGGAAACTGCAAACTAGTACAACCTCTATGGAAAGTAGTAAGGAGGTAACACAACCACTTGGTCCAGATCTATTATTTGATACAGAAATCCCAATACCAGCTATTTACCTAAAAGGAAAAAAAGACATACTATTTAAAAGACACTTACTCAAATGTTTATAGAAGCATAATTCACAATTGCAAAGATGTGGAAACAACCCAAACACCCATCAATACAGGAGTAACTTAGTAAAATGTGCTATATATACCATGAAATACTACTCAGCCAAAAAAAATATGGTGATCTAGTGTTTTTAACAACCTAGATGAAACTGAAGACCACTCTTCTAAGTAAAGTGTCACAAGAACAGAAAAACAAACACCACATGTACTCAATACTAAATTGGAACTAGTTGATCAGCACTTATGTGTACCCCCGGGTAAAACTCGATGAAAATTGAGTAGATGGGAGGGGGAGAAAAAGTTGTGTAAATTCACACCTAGTTGGTGCAATGCACATATTCTAGGTGAAGGGCATACTTATAGTCCATTACTTGGACTTAAAATGCACAAAAGCAAATTATGTAACCCAAATGTGTATACCCTGGTAATATACTGAATTTTTTTTTAAGTACAGCAGAAACAGAAGATGCAAGAAAAATTCTTCTTACCTTTGCCCATTCTGTGTTTGCTTTTTTCTCCCTTCAGAGTCATATGTGGAAAGAAAAGGATATCAGAAGTTTGTTCTGCTTACTCTGATCTTCTAGGCCGAGGTCCAATGAAAGCCCAAGAACAGTGACAGTGCCACTAGCCAGCACTTGTCTGTTGTTTGTTACCAGATACTTTCCCAAGTATTTTAATATATGGTGACTCATATATCCCACTGGCAAAATTTTAGGTGGGCACTATACACTGTACTCTGCCCATTTCACAGAAAAGGAAACTGAGGAACAGAGAGTTTACATACACTGTTCAAAGTCAAGCAGTTAACAAATGGCAAGGCTGTGATTCAAATTCCTTCAGTCTGGCTCCACAGTTCTTATGTTCTTCTAAATTTTATTTATTCTTAAAGAAACAGGTCAATGGAAATTATTCTACTTTTCTATGGCAACACATATCAGCTATTTCTTATAAATTAATAAACACAAGTGACTTTGGCGGGACCTTTCCTGAGTATGCTATGGTAGCTAGAATCAATATTCCTGCTTCTGAATATTTCTCAGCCTCTTTACATGAGAGACATAGCTGTTATAAATGTTCAGGCACAGGTCTGCTCCAGATAAACATGTTTACTTGCATTTCCTCAAAAATCCCATGATGATCACTATTCCTTGTCCAGGCCATCTACCTCCCTTATGAAGATTCATCACCCTTTTCCTTCCAGTCTTCTTAACTAACTCGTGCTTGGAGTTCCAAGCTAAACTTAATGTGTTACTCCCACATACATTCATTTCCCTATCTCTTCCACAACATCCAGACTGAGTATAATTCTCTCCTCTGTTTGGACCAACCAAACATTAATTCATCCCCTCCTTCTTCCTGATAGCATCTGGAAATTATTCAAGTAAGCAACTCTATTCACAAATCTATGCACTAACCTACCTCCAACTTGAAAGATGCACTTAATATTCAAAGGGGAAATCTCATTAATTCTGCAAAGGGATATGACTCAGTTTAGAACCGAATGTTAGAAGACATTTTCTAGGGCTTCTCATATAAGTGCTTTGGAACTAACATTTTCTGTCTTCCTCTGGACATTTTTAGGCATGTAAGTGAACTCCAGAGCTAATGTAACTATCTCATTACTAGTCTGAAGATACAGCTAAGCCAGAGAGGAGGAAAGAAACCAGAAAAATGGAGTTCGAGTCATGGATTAAGTCAATCCTGAAGCTACCAAACTCTGGACCTCCTACTATAAGTATAGATATATTATTTGTTATTGCTTAAACCAGTTTTAAATTTGTTTTTCTTTTATTCCCCATAAGAACATCTGAGTGAATACATTCGCCAAACATCTTTTGCATACCTCTTTAAAATTACTTTTCAATTTGTTAACCAATCAACCGTGAGCTCCTTGAGGTCAGGAATTATGTCTTCGTCCTCTCTACATCCCTCGCACTTAATTCTGATCTGGTACATGGTCAAGAGTTCAGTAAAAATTTAATAAATGAATGGCTAAGTGAAATTACCAGTAACTATTCAATAAAAAAGAATTATTATAATCTATTCTGCAAGAGAATCAGAGTCAGATTCTAAGAAATGGTATCTAAATTAAATAACTTTAAATATAGAGATTTTTAAAATGTGTCCTCTTCTCCCTTAATCATGGAAAACCAGACATCCACCTCAGATAGTTCTCCCATCATTATATTAAAAACCAGTTGGGTAATTTGTAATCAGGTGCAACCGATAAGATGGTGGATAATTAATAGATGTCACAGTATAAACTAAGGTGCAAGATGAACATTCAGAACAACCAAAAGGAACTTATAAAAACAGTTTTGTGTTCTTCGATGACCATTATCGGTAGCCTACACAAAAACTGAAGAGCCAAAGAAGAGAGTGGGAAATTGATGGATTTGTCAAAAGAGTGTTATTATGTAATAAATCCCATTCTATCTAAAGGTAGAGATGGTAAGGAACATTTCATCCCTTCACCCAAATTCTAGAGAGACGTTTCAGCAGGAGGGCTAGTCAAGCTTAGCATACCCACCTGCACTTTGGAGGACATTAAAGGCTGGTGACTAGTTCACATCTGAGAAATCTGAAAAGTGAGGAAAACTTAAGATCTGTCTGTCTGATGAGGAAGTCATGAAGAACTGGCTTCTTCAATTGGAATCAGTCTGCACTCTCAGGGTTTATCTGGGCAAAGGATAGACCAGCCAAGAAAAAGACAATTGTATGGGTCTACCTGGAGGGGTAATTAGAATTCTAAGGTAAAAATCCCATTTTACTCAGAGTAAAAGCCAAACTATTTACTAGAGTATACATCCTTCCCAAATCCTCCCCTTACATTGTCACCATCTTTCTTCTCTCCTTTCCTAGAGTACAAGTTCCCTTCTACTTTAGGAGGTTTTCATAGGCTATAATCCTAGCCACTCACGGGACACACTCCCTGACTTCCTTCAAGCCTTTCTTAAAATGTCAGTGTCTCAGTTGGCTGTTGCTAACCACAAACATTAGTGGTTTTAAACCACCACAATTTTTTATTGATCATAGTTACACAGTTTGGCAAGTCTTGTTTTCTTGTTTCTTCCAGCTCAACTGAATCTAGGTGGTCTAGGATGACTCTTAGTTGGATGGTCTTCAGACTCAGCTGGAAACTTAGCTGAAACAGTTTAAAAAGCAGGAAGTCTTATTTCCACTTGGGCTTTCATCTTCCAGAACATAAAATGAGATTTCTTACTGTGGCAGAGGGCTCTTAGTGCAACAGAGGGCTTGCCATGCTTTTGCTTTATTCATAATTTTTAATGTCTGCTATGCAATTTTTAATGTCTGTTACTGCTTTGCAGTAAACCATGTGGCCAAGTCAACATTCAAAGGATGGAAAGGGATTCCACCTCTTGAGCTGTAAAGTCACATTGTAAAGGGTGAGCATACAGGAATAGGAAAAATTGCAATCTACCTTCTCAACAAGATCTGCAGCTGCTTTACAATTGTAATTTAGCCACACAAAAACACTGCTAATCCTCCTTAATACGCTGTGCTTTTTCTTGTTTATATTGTATATGTCACTTTCTGACATACTATGCTACTTATTAATTATGTCTACTGTTGATTATTCTATGCCCTCCTTTTAACACAGCATACATTTCCAAGGTAGAAATCTTTGCTCAATAATTAATCCTCTAAAAGTTTCTGATACATAGTGGGGGTTCAATAAATACTATCTGAAAAAATGAGTGGAAGATTCTTCAATAGGTTGAGGCCAATGGGAATATCATATTTGACTAGGGAGGGTATTTCATTTACATCCAAGGGTCTGCAGATAAAGATCCCCAACAAGGAGCTGGGACAGGAATAGTCCCTGAATAATCCACTGAAACTATCCTGAGAGATAAAATTGCATTTAAAAAAAAAGAAAGAAACAACAACAATAATAATCTGCCAGTTAGGCACCAATTCATGATAGTATTAGTCATATTATAACTTTCCTGTCACTTTAGGGCTAGAAACACAGGTCTGTAGAAGAAAGAAGAGGCCATTTTGTACCCATTAAGCAATGACTAACCTGCAACAAAATGCAGCCAAGAAAGAAGTGACCAAAATTCCAATGATGTTTGGAGTTTTAATTACCATGTGAAATAAGACCTATACATTGTTGACCTAAGGATTATCTAAAAGCAATCAGACAAGTCATGCAGTTTCCCTTAAATTTCATCCAGGAGAAGGGGAAATACTAGTTCCACTGAATAAATTAAAATAACATCAGGAGATGAGGTATATATTAACCTGTATGATGTAAGCATTTCTAATTCTATATGAAATCAGCACATTGTACCCTGTAAATGCATTAATGTCTACATGGTTAATGTGTTTATGTTTTAGTAAAAATAAATAAATAAAATAAAATAACAGCAGGGTGGGAAGGTAAATTTTATCATGATTACCTCCCAGAAGCCATACCAAACATCATGGTTATATTGCTTTTCCAACAGGGAGAGTTAACAGGCTCGTCCTGTATTCATAAAACACCATTTACTGTGGAAGAAAGGAATGGGAATGCTTGTTGGAGGTGCGAAAGAAGAAAGCCAACATTTAGTGAATATATGCAAGGGAATGAGAGCAGCGAATGAATTATCTCATAAAATCTTTCCCATTTGCTATAAGCTAAGTATTATCATCAGTATTTTATATATAAAGAAATCAAAGCACAGAGGAAATTAATGACTTGCCACAGTTCAGACAGTTTAGGAAGTGGCAGAGTGTGGCTGAAAATAGAGTTTTCCCTGAATCTAAACTCCATGCTCTTCTATTGTAAACCACTGCCTTCCAAAGTGAAGCAGAATTAGATACAAATCCTTTACTCAATCAGTTTATAATTTTGCAGTACCTTAAGCCTCTGGAGAGTATTCGTAAATCACTACAATATGAGGTCCTAAGTACTTTAGGAGAGCGCTGAGAAATCAGAAGAGAAAGAAATTACTTCCAGCTGAAGATCAGGAAAAACTTGCCAGAGGAAATAGAATTTTAATTTCACTTCATAATTATGACAAAACTGAAGCTCTGGTTGATATTCTTTGCCTTCTTGCTTAACTTTGACAATATTGTGAGTCAGATGTATAATTTTTTCAAGTGTTTAAATAATCAACTAAACTAAACGTAGCTTAAGTCTTCTCCCATCTCTCCCTTTCTCTTCCTAAATTCATCTTCCCGTCTTTCATACACACACACACACACACACACACACACACGTCTAAGTGAAAAAAAATAAATATTATTCCATACTCTTTCTTTGTATGTATGACACACCCACTCTTAAAACAATTTGGTCTCCCATTTACTATGAAATTTTCTTAAAATAAGCAGAAGCACCTAAATTATAAATTCCATTACTTTAGGTTTACATTTGTTTTGACAAATATAATTACTGTTTTTAGCATTTTTCTCTTCCTAAACTTCTAAGTTGTTTATTATGCTAAAATGGCAATATTAATTATATTCTTGTAAGCTAGAAGAAAGAGCAACCACGTAATAACGTTGCATATATAATAAACTATGATATTGCAAAACCAGATGTCAAAAGGGCATAGCTAAACATGAAAACTGAAGTTATTAAAAATTAGAGAGTAGAATGGGCATTTTATTTGGCTTAAAAGTGCATATTTAAAGATATAATCAATAATAATTTTTATAATTATATGGTATAGCATTATAAATTAACATAAGGATAATGGTGCAAATTTACATCACCTACAAAGTAAGTATTTATAATTTGCATAGCTTGTTATTAACAAGAACTTCAGAGTCCACTCTGGAATATTAGACCAAGTATGTACTATGAAAATTAATCCAATATAGAATCCAAAATTTTGTCTAGCTAACCTAATTTTCCTCAAGTGGCTCATCTATTTTGGTCTTAAATTGAGCCCAACTGAGCAATGAGAATCAGATGAATCCAACACTTCAGCTTTGCCCAGTTTGGACATAGTCACATAAATGTGATTTATGCATCACATACCTGAATATTTACCTATTCAATCAAATTAATTATTAAGTAGAAGAAAATATTTGTTTGACATTTACTAGGTACAAGATCCTCAGAATACATCATTTCATTAAAATAGCACATAGTAATGGTGGGCTTTGAACACACATAGCCTATGCCAGAGCTCAGCACTTAACTACTACCCTAATGCTACGTGGTAGCTAAACTTTTATATAAATTTGAAAAATTGATTTTTGCAGAGTTGCAAGATTGGGGAATTCTTATGAAGCTATGTGTAACATAGTTTGAAAAAAAAGCAAAAAGTGATAGAGGAGTTTGAGCCAGGGCTGGTATTTCACCCTGGATTACTTTGAATCCCAACCTTGAATCATATTTAAGAGCCTTTCCAATAGTTTACCTTCATTTAAACATGCTGCCTTTACTGATCGAGTGATAAAACCAGTCCGTTCTCTCCCACTTTCCCTTCTTGTATTCTTTTATGGATCCACAATTATCAATGCAAGACTGAGAACCATATGAAGTCCAGAGTTCATAAAGACACTTAGCCCACATCAACCACCTGGCTTCAACCAAAGCAAACACGGGCCGCCATGTCTTGTTCATATCCCATTGATGGCCCATGGTGACTTCTCTCCATCTCTGCTGGCACTTCTCTGGGTTCATCTTTCTTCTAGTGAAGCACCAGAATGCACCCCTTCCTCACGTGACATAAATCACAAAGGCAATTCAGTAATGTCACTGCCCCTACTGTCAACTGGTTTAGAGGCTACTACTAGAGTGGCTTTCACTGCCACTTTGCTAACTTAACTCATCTGTTTATCCATCTCCAGACCACCTCACCTATGGTGTCGAGGAGGATTTTATACTTGTCATCCTCATATAAACCTCTGTGGTAATTTCTCTGAGATGCAGGCCCAGAAATGAAGTTGCAGAACTATCGTATGTGCATGTGTAATTCGACTAATAACTACCAGAATGCTGTCCAGAATTATGCAGCTGCATAGTTCTGACAAGAAGTAAATGAAATTTTTTGCTATTTTTATTCTTAGGGTTGTTGCCCCTAACTTAGGATCTATACTCATTTGTTTTCTTCTTATTTTTCATTAGTTTCTTAAACATAGCAATATTTGTACCTTGCAGGTTGACATCATTTTGGACTTTTCCTGTGGATCTCACCTTCAACACAGCACCCACTGTATTTAGAATTTAGATAATGTCCTCAATCAGTGCTTTTTAAAATAGCCAAAATAGCATCAGTATTTGGGTGCCATACAATATAAAGAAGATACATTCATGTATTTTCTTTATTTTTTTTATTTCAAAATATTCTATTAAGGGGGTACAGGTGGTTTTGTTACATAAATTATATAACACTGAAGGGAGGGCATTTAGCATGCTTGTCAATAGAGTATTGTACATCATACCCAATACGTACATTTTTATCCCCAATTCCCCTTGTAAAATTCCCCCTACTTAGTTTCCAATGTTCTTCTCACATAAATACTTGTACTCAGTGAAACAATGAGGCTCTCTGGAACACCCAGAGTCCTTCTTAATCTCTCTCATTTTGTTCTGTTTCTGTTCTGTAGCTGAGAAAAGGAGATATGACCAGCTATTCACATCACTTAGCTCCCACTTATTACTGAGAATGTGCAGTGTTTGTTTTCCATTCCTAAGGTACTTCACTTAGGATAGTGGTATCCAGTGCCATCCAAACTGCCAAAAAAGACATTATTTCACTCCTTCTTATGGTTGAGTAGAACTCCATGGTAATATGTACCTTTTTTGAATCCACTCATCAAGTGATGGACACTTAGGTTGATTCCATATCATTGCAAATGTGCTACAATTAACATTCAAGTGCAGGTTGTTTTTTATATATAAAGCATTGTTTCCCCCTTTGGGCAGATACCTAGCAGTGAAATTGCTGAATAGAATCCTAGGACTATTTTAGTTTATTAAAGACTCTCCATACTGATTTCCATAGAGGTTATACTAATTTAGTCCCACCAACACTAAATTAGTTTTCCATTTATACCAATTTCATGCCAACATCTATTGTTCTGTTGTTTTAATAAGGACCATTCTGATAGAATTCACGTGTACCTCATTGTAGTTTTACTTTACATTTCACTGATCATTACGGATGCCGCACATTTTTTTTTTCTCATGTGATTATTGGCCACTTGACTATCTCTTCTTTTGGAAAGAATCTTTGTATTTTGCCCAATATATCAGGGTTATTCATTTGTTTATTTGATTGCTTTGTAGCTTTTGATACTACTTCTTTGTTAGACATATAGTTGGCACAATTTTTCTCACATTCTGTAGGTTATCTGCTCACTCTGTTGATTATTTCCTTTGCTGTGCAAAACCTGTGTAATTTAATTAAGTCCCATTTATTAAATTTTATTGCTGTATTTTCATTTGGGTCTTCATCATACAGTGATAATTTGGAATCCAAATTTAAACTTGGTTCTAGGTTCATTCTAGAACCCTGTTCAAGTTCCAAGACAATTTTTCCCCTTTAAAATAATAGAAATTGGATTAATCCATTCCTGGATCCCACAAATTGAATTTTTACTGTTAAATCATTTTAACAGTAAATACACTAGATTTTAAGGTGAAGTATTAACTATCATATTTGCATAAAAATATAAGTCAATAAAATTAAAAATATAAAGGCCTGTATCATCACAATTGAACACCTGGTTTGAAACATATCCCTCACTGTTCACAAACTCCTTACACTCCTTTAGAAACTTTTCTACTGTTTCCAAATTAGAACTGACAGCCTCTCCATGAATAACAACACTATGGGTCTTTTCTTGAAGTTCTTTTCTTAAAGTTCTCAAATCTTTTTTACTCCAGGCTTAATAGTTTTGAAATGTACCATTGCATTATGCACATAAATGCCTTACCACAACAAACAAGAAAGCGAGGGTTATGTTAATCAGTTCTATGTAAGCATCCCACGTTGTTTATCAAATCAGCACATTGTACCCCATAAATTCATTAATGTACACAGTTATGATTTAATGAAGGAACAAATAAAAATAATTAAGTTCTCAAACCACCCCCTACTGGCCTTAAACGCCTTTTGAGCACTAGTATCAGTCCTGCCCTGCACTAAATCATCGTGGAGGACCTTGGCTTTCTCACAAATTATTGTCTCAGAAAATACATCACCAGCCAGCTGCTTTTCATTAATCCAAACTAAGTGGAGTTTTTCCATCCCTTCCGTACTTTTCTATCTCTAAGAGGTCAGTGTCATAACCCATTTCACCACATCAGCTGCTTTGATAGCTTCTTTATTATTCAAAATCATGTAAATAGTCGATTTAGGCATCCTTAATAGCGAGATCATCCACACGTGTGCCGCTTTCATGCTTAGCGATAAGATCTTTCTTAACTTCGACTGTAGCTCTAACAGCCTTCCTCTCACTCTTATTTTTCTCACTACACTTTTTAGGACCCATGGCAAATACACTTATTTATTGTTATATATTTTTTTAAAAAACACACAAAACAGGTACAAATACAAAGCATAAAATTAGCAGGAAAAATCAAACAAGATAATTTCACTACAGCTTCCCACAACGAAATAATAACAAAGCATATGTGTGGCCTGAGCGTTAGGGACTCGTCCACACAAAAACACACAAACAACATGCTGGGCATTCAGATTCCAAAGCAGCATTCGGATTTGGGGTAAAATTTGTTCAAATTTTTCCTTCCGATTCCAAGTTGTTTGAGTTCTGGGGCATTCTGATTTGGGGGTAGTACTGTAAATTCTTTACCTAGCTCAATGTCTAAGAGGTTTTCTTTCCTATGTTTTCCTCTAGAATTTCTATGGTTCAGGTTTTACATTTAGTTCTTTAATCCATCTTGAGTTTTTATACATACAAACACACACACACATAGGGACGAGGATCCTGTTTCATTCTTCCATATGTGCCTATCCAATTTTCCTAGCACAATTTACTGAATAGAGTGTCCATCCCCAAAATATGCTTTGTTGAAAATCAGTTGGTCATTGCTATGTAGTTTTCTGGGTTCTCTATTCTGTTCCATTGGTCTATATCACTCCCTTTATACCAGTATCATACTGTCTTGCACACTGTAACTATGTAGTATAATCTGAAGTCAGGTAATGTGGTGATCCCAGATCTGTTCTTTTGGCATTTGGCTTATCCAGGCTCTTTTTGAGGTTCATGTCAAGTTCAGAGATCAAGATTTGAAAAATAATGTTGGTGTTTTAATGGGAATTTTATTAAATTTGTAAACCACTTTGGGAAGTATGGACACTTTAGTAATGTTGGTTACAACTCATGAGCATTGGATGTTTTTCTATTTGTATCATCTATGATTTCTTTCATCAGCGTTTGTAGTTCTCCTTGTAGAGATCTTTTATCTCCTTCATTGTGTATATTCCTAATATTTTATTTTATTTGCAGCTATTGTAAATAGTATTGAATTTTTTATTTGACTCACAGCTTAATTGAGAGTTATTAATATATAGAAATGCTACTGATTTGTGTACATTGATTTTTGTGACCTAACAATTTGCTGAATTTACTTTTCAATTTTAGGAGTCCTTGGTGAGGCTTCAGTTTTTTAGATACAAGATCATATTATCAGAAGAAGGAATAGTTTGACCTCTTCTTTCTCAATTTGGATTCATTTATTTACCTGATTGTGTTAGCTAGGCCATCCAGTAATATGTAGAATAGAAGTGGTGACAGTGGGTATGCTGGTCTTGTTCTTCTTAGGGAAAATGCATTCAACCTTTCCCCAATTAGTATGATGTTAGCTGTGGGTTTTTTACATATGGCTTTTTCTATTGTGAGGTATGTTCCTTCTATGCCTAGTTTATTGAGAGTTTTTATCATGAAAGGGTAATGGATTTTATTGAATGCTTTTTCTGCATCTCTTGATATGATCATAAGGACTTTATTTTTATTCCTATTTTTGTGGTGAATCACAACTATTGATTTGCATATATTTAACCATCCTTGCATCCCTGCAATGAAACCCACTTGGTCATAAATCTTCTTTTTCATAACTGTTGAATTCAGTATGCTAGTATTTTGTTGAGGATTTTTGTGTCTGTTTTCAGATAGAATATTGGTCTACACTTTTCTTTGTTGTTGTGGCAGTGGCTGTGTCCTTTCCTGGTTTTGGTTTCAAGTTGATACTGTTGTGTAGAGTGAGTTAAGGAGTCACTTCTCCTTTTAGATGTTATGGAACAGTTTCTGTAGAATGAGTGCCAGTTCTTCTTCACAGGCTTGGTAGAATTCGGCTGTGACTCTGTTTAGTTTAGGGCTTCTTTGTTGTTGGGAGATTTTTTTTATAATTGTTTCAATCTTGCTACTCATTATTTGTCTGTTCATAATTTCTATTTCCTTCTAATTCAGGCTTGAGAGGTTCTGTGTTTCCAAAAATTTATCCATTTCTGCTAGGTTTTCCAGTTTGTGTGCCTATAGGTTTCACAGTAGTCATGGATAATATTTGTGTTTCTGTTGCATTAGTTGTAATGTCTCCTTTTTCATTTTAGATTGAGCTTATCTGAGACCTTTCTCTTCTGTTTCTGGCTACTCTCACTAGCAGTCAGTTGAAGTTGTTTGTCTTTTCCAAGAACCAACTTTTTCGTTCAGTTAATCCTGTGTATTTTTTATTTTTCAATTTGCTTAGTTCTATTCTGAGCTTTGATATTTCTTTTCTTCTGCTACCTTTGAATTTGATTTGTTCTTTTTTTAAGTTCCTTGAGATAAGACATGAGCTGTTTAATTTGTTGTCTTACTAGTTTTTTGGGTTTGGGAGGGGGGTTGATGTAATAAACATTTAAGGATACTAACTTAACCCTGAGCTCTGCTTTTCTGTATCTCATAGCCTTGGGAAGCTTGTACCCTCTTTTTTATTCATTTTGAAAAATATTTTGATTTCTGTATTAATTTTGTCATTAACCTAAGGATCCTTCCAGCAGCAGGTTATTTAATTTCCTTGACTTTGTGTAGATTTAAGACTTCCTCTTTAAATTAATTTCTAGTTTTATTCTACTATGGTCTGAGAATACATATAGTATGATTTTGATTTTTCTGAATTTGCTGAGACTTGTTTTGTATGCTAACATATGATCTATCTTGGAAGGCATCTCACAAGCTGATGAAAAGACTATATATTCTGTAGTTTTGAAGTAGAATTTTCTGTAAATGTCTGTTAGGTCCATTTGTTCTATAGTCTCAATTAAATCCAATGTTACTTTGTTGATTTTCTGCCTTGATGATCTGTCCACTTCCATCAGTAGAGTATTGAAGTCCCCAGCTATTATGATGCCATTGTTTATGTCTTTGTTGAAATCTAGTAAAATGGTTTACAAATATGGAATTCCTGTGTTAGCTGCATATACAGGGTGACAAAATTTATGTGCAATTTACTATGTTAAACTATTTTAAATTGCACACAAAGTTACATCCACTCTGTATATATGAGATTGCTATGTCTTCTCTTCTCACCCTTGCCCCAGTACACACACAACTTTTCTGCCAAGAATTCTATGAATTGGATATTGGCACTTATATTTCTATTCTTCAAATATCTTAGTTTATTATTATATTTTCTCTCATTTTATCTTTGTCTGTTACCTTCTAGAACTGTTCAATTTGATCAACTAATTCTTTCTTTACCTGAATCCCTTGGCTCTTCTGAGCTGTATGTCAACTATTATAGCTTTCATAGTTACAATTTCCCCCTTGGTTCTTTCTTAAGACTTCTCCCACATTCTATTAACACCTTTGAGTGTTTTAGTTAAATTTATTTTTAAGGTCTTAGTCCGTATCTTCCAAGAATTGTTTTATGTGATTTTTTTAAATTTTTTTCACCTTTCTTTTAAAGATAATTGTTTTTACCTTGTAAACCCATATAACACTGTCTGAAAATATTAATTAGGGAATACCCTAAGTCATCTTCCTGCTAGTGAGTTTAAACAAAGAGAGAATGAGATTATGAGGGACCCCTCAAAGTACCAAAGAACCTGTCTTCATTACTTATGTCTGCTACCTCTCCACCAGCAAATCTTCTGAGTCATTTTACAAAATGATGTAATCTTTTAAAAACAAAGTCCATTAGCTCTGTCATTTACAGAGAACTAGGAAAGGGAAGTAAGATCCTTGGTAGCTAACATCTATTACATTGATGTCTCACCTCAGCAAAGATTTTGTAGACTGTAATATTACACCCTTGAAGTTTCAAGGTCCAGGCCAATCCTACAAATTTCTGTGATAATAATGAAATAAAAATAGACCCAAAGCAATGTACAGACAAAGGAGAAGAAAGAGTACTACTATAAACCTCTCTTCTAATTGTTTTCCCACAGCCGCATTTTGGTCAGGCTGCCCTCCACCCCACTCTGCTGGCTATAACCTTTAAAGGTTTCTCCCCAGTTTTATATTCATCTCTAGATGTAGGATTCTCTGTTTCTGTATAATTTCTAGGTAGATTTGGGGAAGAACATATCAGCCTGTACAAGTTCACCCTCTTGTCAGGAACCATATGCCTCCCTGTACTGTTTTTATGTCTCCGTCATTGAAAGTGGGAAGCGGGTGAAGAAAAATTTAGTTAATCTCACCTAGACTTAGACAAATGACTATTCGGGTTCATTTCCAACAGCAAAACACTGATCATTCTTTCTATATGTTTTAACCTACGAGCTTCCCAACTGTCTAATTAGCCAAAAATTCCTTTCCAACTATCACATGCTAGACTTCCATAAACTTCAATCCTTCTCTTTTTTGGTCATGGAAGTCTGCAACTTTAGATACTAATATACAGATAAATTCTAAATTGTTCTAGGTAAGTAGGTGACATATTGCTATCTGAAACTTAGATCCTAACTTCCTATTTTCAAGTTATTTTAGGAGCTATTTTGAATCTGACATTTTAAACTAGTTCTTCAATAACAAGGCTCTATTGTTTATTCGGTACACTAGTGTCTCATATCTTAAAAATAACAATACATCTCACAAAAATCTTTCAATCTCCTTAGGTTACTTCTCATAGACACAAAAGGAAATTGTCACATTTTAAATTTGTTTTTGGGAACTGAAAAAGTCTCACTACAACTTTGGCTACTATAAGCTGAAGTTCAGTATAATCTAAATTCAGCAGTCCTTCCTTCAAACACTCTTACTGTTAATGAATTACATGGGTATTGCACCTTCTGTGCCTTTCTCTTCAAAAGGAGCAAAGCTGTTCTTTTCATTTAGAGCAGAGGCTGTGATTATGGACCAACTAATTAACTTGCCTGATATAGGAGGGATGATGCAATTTTCACTTCTAGCTTTTCTCTCTTCCATATAGATGGGGTTGCCACTTAAAAATGCTGTGACGGCTGTTGTGCAAAAGCTTTTCCTAAGAATTCACTGTAAAGTCCATTTCTATACCTACTATTAAGCTTCCTTAGCAACAGGAAAAAGATTCTAAAAGCCATCCAAATGAAGTGACCATGATGAACTTCCACATATTCTTATTTATAAAAGGCAGGATTATCCTTTGACATTTTTCTCAGCTTCCTCCTACCCCTTCATATTTAATAAAATGTCACTGTTACTTAATAAAACAATGATGCCATGGAAAAGAAACACTACTATATTCTTCTATACTACCACTGTATATGGCATAATCACAGGACAGAAATCAAGCCCTCTGAAAATCCCAGGTGCTATACAGGGGTGGGTGGTAGTTTACTTTTTGCTTTGCCATTTTAGTTAATAGCTGATTTCTCTCTGGCAAAGACACAATATTCTATTGTCTGTGATTATAGACCTAATATTCTATTAATTATATATTACCCTTAGTCAAAGTGTAGGATAAATTAAGACTACTTAGTGACAGTTCATTTTTTTAAAAAAAAAAAAAAAAAGGCTTAGCAATAAACGTTTGAACATTTTACAGAGAAAAAGCCAGCAGCATGCTTTCTCATTGATCCAAAAGAAATTTGTCCAAACCATATATGGATAGTCATATATACTTCATCAAAAAAAAAATAGTGGCAATTACATTAATATTGATAAAAATAATAAAGTGCTTTCCAAAGAGGAAAGCATAGACTACAAAAAGACATCTGTGATATATGGCTTGCAAACTCAAAATTCAGACCCAAGACACGAGGGATGTTGGGTGATTTATAAAATGCCTTTACTGCATTGGGTTCAAGTGCCAGTAAGTATTTTAGATCATCAATACCATCCTCTTTAATATATGCTTTCTAGATCATTTAAATAGCTAGGGCAGTATTTCATTTATGACCATCCTGACTAGGGTTGTTTTATAGAGTTTATAGACAATAAGATGGGAGGAAGCCTGGTTGAGTGGTTAAATGCACTAGGAAATCTGTAGTATTTCTGACAAAGCCTATACTTATACTACACCCTTACGGAACTGCCATGAAATCTCAGGACTGAGAATAGACCCTAGAAGTATCTAATTCAGTGCCCCTGAATGTTATGCCATCCCATAGGAACAGTTGTAGGGCTTTGTTATATACGCTTGGCCAAGAATTCTAATAGCTGACATTATTAAGTGCTTACAACATGCCAAGCAAGTCCTAAATGCTTTACATTAATTAGTTCATTTAATCTTCAACATAGTCTGATGAAAAAGATATCATTTTTTTTAACTTTTTAAAATTTTTATGAGTACATAATAGTTGCACACACTTATGGGTTACAAGTGATGTTTTGACATCAGCATTCACTATGTAATAATCAAATTGTGGTGATTGAGGAATCCATCACCTCAGGCATTTATCATTTCTTTGTGTTAGGAATATTTCAATCCCACTCTTTCAGATTTTTTTAGATGCACAATAAATTGTTTTCAACTATAGTCACCCTATTGGTACTAAATACTAGATTTTATTCCATCTAACTGTATTTTTGTACCAGTTTAACATCCCCACTTTATCTTCCTCTCCTATTACCCTTCACAGGTGCCCATCATTCTACTCTCTTCTGAAATAACTCTCTTTTGAGTTACTTAGCATAATTTATAGTAATTTCAGAACCTACACTTTACTCTTTTAACTCTACCTTGATGTCATACTGGGTCTGTTTCCAAAAACTAAGTTCATTGAGGTCATGAACTGATGTTGCTATTTGCATTTGAAATACCCCTCAACACTTAACACAGTGTTTGGTAGGCATACAAAAATGCCAGGTAATAAATTCATGAGATGTGAATGTACCCACAAATTTTCTGATCTGTGGGATTTCCTTTCTACTATTTTCCATCCTGCTCTGTGCCCTAGGAAGTTGACCTGTAGAGAGTAGTTCAGCCAGGGCCCTGGGCTCTTTGGCTTCTTGTTGGTTTTGGCTAATGGAGAGGACAGCAGGAGGTTGAAGGGTGGGAGAAGGGGGTGACCTGGGTTGTTTTCCCAGCTTCATCTCCACAGGGCCAGCAGTTGGCAGTGGCCATGATACTCAGTGACAGACGTGGTGCTGTGGGGCAGCCACAGCAACGGCTCCAGCTCTAGCTCTTTATGGATCCCACTAGCTGCTCATCATCCTGTCCCTTCAGACCTGGTGGTGATAATGGCATTTAGCCCTCATAAACCCAGAGGGAGGCATCATCTCTTTTAGTTTCCCTTAAGCATCCCCACAACCTAGTAATCACTATTATTTCATTTTTTTTCCAAATTATTTTTCTGTCAGGATTAGAGGGTTCTTTCTTATTCCAGTTAAGACAAAGGCCCTTTTGTCCTCTCAAATCTCTGCTTTTCCAGAGCATGTTCTTTATAGATATTCATCAACAGAATTTCATAATTAAGGACATAAGCAAGAGAAGTTAAATAAGGAATGAACTTGAATGGGGTACCTAGGTTATTCTCACATCCTAGGTGTGTTTAAATGTTAAATCAGAGAGTGTTGAGATGTAACAAAGCATCATATTATACCCACCTCATTCACCTCCTTGACTCTGTTCCCTACCACTTTTTTTTTTTTTTTTTTAGAGACAGAGTCTCACTTTGTCACCCTTGGTAGGTGCTGTGGCATCACAGCTCACAGCAACCTCCAACTCCTGGGCTTAAGCAATTCTCTTGCCTCAGCCTTCCAGATAGCTGGGACTACAGGCACCCACCACAACTCCCAGCTATTTTTTTGTTGCAGTTTGGCTGGGGCCAGGTTCAAATTCACTGAGCCACAGGTGCCGCCCCACCACTCTCCTACTAGTTCTTCTCTGGCCTCCTTGTTGCTCTTATAAAATACCAAGTATACCACCAGCCAAGCTCTTCCCTTTGCTTAGAACATGTTCCCCATAGAGTGACAAGATTTATTGGGATTTGAATGTCATCTCACATGTATTACACTTCCCATCATACTGTACATACTTACTCTACTTTATATTTCTTCAAAATGTGTATTCTCTAACATTACATCACTGAGATATTATCTTATTTCTGTACTAATGTCATTCTATTACATTAGTACACTTAATTCAAATATTAGAAATTTGAAATCTGAAATGTTCTAAAATTCAAAACTTTGTGAGTGCCAACACAACACCACGAGTAGAAAATTGCATACCTGAATTTGTGGGACAGGTCACTGTCAAAACTCAGGAGCACAACACACAGTTTAATCAGCATCCTAAAGGGATAAAAGACCCTGCCAGTCCCTAGCATAAGAAAATGGCTTGAGAGAAGGTCGGATATTCCAAGCACAGTTTCCTACTAGGGGGTGATGAGCTGTGTGCATAACTCACTCCATTTTTATTTCTTATTCTCTATTCTGTGGTATAAAGATTTTTTGAAAATGTTAAAAAAGAAAAAAAAAAAAAGACTGAAGATACCTATGGGTAACAATGGTAAGAAAAAGAGGAAGCTAAGTAAGCATCACATACCGATAGTCCCAGCTTCTCAGGAGGTTGAGGCCGGAAGATTATTCGAGTTCATAGGTAGGCCCTGTATCAAAAAGTAAAACTAAAAATAAATCAAAGAAAAAGAAGAAGCATTAAAATGGAGGCTGAAATAGTGAAGCCTTTGCTTGCTGATGATTCAGTGTATACAGACCTTGTTTACTACACAAAATTGCTTTAAAAATTGTATACAATTACCTTCAGGTTGTAAGTTATATAGGAGAATAAGTAATTTTTTTCTTAAACGTGGGTGCTTCCCCCAATATAATGCATTATGTATACACACATATTCCAAAATTTAAAAAAAAATTTTAAAAACTCAAAACATTCTGGTCCAAAGAGTTTTATATAAGGGATACTCAACCTGTATATTGTAAGATCTGGGAAATCATAAACTTTGTTGATTTTTTTCTCTATATTTTCTGTTCCTGTTCCAGGACCTAGAACATAGTGGGAACTCTGTATGTATTTAGTGACTGGCAAATGAATCATTCCTAGCTATTTCCAGTTTGAGAGTTCATTTGGATTGTTTAGAACTGGATTATTTCCTCTTTTATTCTTTTGTCAGCTTTGGGTTAAAAATAATAGCAATTATATCCTTACATAAGGAATCATCCCTAGACAGATAGTAAATCGATGAACTAAATTCTTTATATCCCCATATCTCATCAGACTTTCTGTTCCTCCTCAGATCACGAACAAGGTGAGTCTTAGCACTGTGCAAGCTCTTTGGTGAAAGAGAAACTTGATAGTTCATATAAAACTGTTAATATATAATTCTGTCCTCTTTCAGGAATATTTCTTTTGGCCAAAAGAAAGACAGTAGATTTCTGGACATCTATTTTCTACAAAGTTTAGCAACTCAGTTTTATCTGGGTAAGCATCATGATGTAAAATGAGAAACTTTGGGCGGCACCTATGGCTCAAAAGGGTAGGGCGCCAGCCCCACATGCTGGAGGTGGGGGGTTCAAACTCAGACCCGGCCAAAAAAATAAATAAATAAATAAGAAAATAAGAAACTTCAACAATCAGGCTTACGTTGATTCATTCCACTCTGTATGGCTTCATTCATTCATTCTCTCACTGTATGGCTTTCAGTTAATTAGTCTTCCCTCCCAAGTTTCACCTTCCAAGATAAAATATTACTCTCTAGAAATATTGCTCTCTTGTTGTTATGTCTTAGAAACCGCCTACTGTGCAGGCTCCAAATCACTGACGCTCAGATTGCGGACCACAGATCCCTCAGGTTCTCAGGCAAGAAGCCCCAGGAGGTTGGAGGAGAGGACAAAGTAGATAATAAGAATGGGAGTAAAGCTGTGTGCCGAGGGAGAGGCCCATGGGTGGGCCTTTCAGAGCAATTTCTATGTTACATATTTTACATTGTATTTTGAAATGCTGAAAGGAATTCTTTCCTTTTTACAGAAAGGGAACAGGTTTAGATTTTTTTTATCTGACTACAAAAAACTGATCATTTAAATACTCTTTAACCATGCATAAACACATACCTGTAGCTAATTCAGTGAATTAACTACATTAATCCAAAGAGATGGACTCAGTGGAGTGCAAACAGCAAGTATTGTTAACACTTCCTTAAATCTCCTTTTTTGACTTGTTTCCCCCATCTCCGAATGAGATTTCAAGTGGATCCTATAATTTTCCTGATTGTTTGCATGAATTAACAAATGATTTACATATTCAGAGAAGTAGAAAGTCTATAGTGCAGTCTGCTAACAAAATGTCAGCATCTGATTCAATTTAGAACTTCTCCCTTCCCAGGCTCAGGCGTGGAACTCTGCAGTAGGAAAGAGAGTGGGGGGTTGTCTCCTTCCCTGGGCTTCCCCCTTTCCCTGCATCATTCTTGTATAGAGTTGCAGGAGGTGAATGTGGGGGGAACAGTAATGAGAAGTTGGTGAGAAGAGAGGAAAGTAAGGGAAAGAAGTCTGATTAGGCAAGCATGGCTATAACTCGATACAGGGGCCGTCTGACTGTCCCTTTAGCTCATGAAGAACTTAGATGGTTCCTGAAAGGCACCTGATACTGAAAATCCTCCATGGTATGGGCACTGCCTCATCTGGTCATCATTTACCAATCTCCCCCCACCCCGATACAGCCTTCACCAGCCCATTCCCATAACAAAAACAC
Organism: Otolemur garnettii; assembly: GCF_000181295.1. Lineage (NCBI taxonomy): Eukaryota > Metazoa > Chordata > Mammalia > Primates > Galagidae > Otolemur > Otolemur garnettii. Next base: position 374,557 of record NW_003852615.1, read on the forward strand.
CACAGACTGGTGGCTTTTACAGCAGATGGGTATTTCTCACAGTTCCGAAGGCTGAGAAATCCAACATCAAAGTGCTAGAAGATTCAGTGTCTGGTGAGGACCCAGTTCCTGGTTCATACATGGTCCCCTCTTGCGGTACACAGATTACATTCGTGAGAGATCCACCCCCATGACCTAATCAATCTCTGAAGGCTTCAATCCCTAATATCATTACTTTGAGGGTTAGGATTTCAAGAGATGAAATTGGGGGAATATGGACATTCAGTCAGTAGCATCATCCTTTGAGTCAATGAGTCATCCACACGGAACTCTTGCACAAAGCACTATTTAAGATGACTCTGGGCTGGTCCCTCGAATGGAATCTACTTCTACTTCCTACAAAGGAAACATGTGGGTATCCTTTCTCCCCCAAACTCCAGGAACCTTTCCAACATAACACGGCCTTTCCTGCCAGAGACTCCTCTAGCAAGATGCTCACTTCTGATTTGCTTACGAATTCCTAAGTGCCTTATACTATGGAATACATTCCCAGTCTTCTGATAGTTATCTGAAGCCCAAACACTTGAAGAGTTAGAGAAAACCTGTCCTCTAACTGGAAAGAAGGAGAAATGTCTCAGTTATCTGATAAAAAAAAAATTTCCTCTAATATGCAAATCTTCTTTTATGTAACTTGGAAATAAGTGATGAGCTTAACTTAGCAAAGATTATAAGGATGGTCCAGCTTTTCTTTTTACTATTTATAATTACTTGGTCCATACTATTTTCAGCTCTAGAGTCTCAACTATAATTACAAGATATGAATCTCCTGAAATTTTACCACCCTGAAATTACCACAAGCAAAACTTTAATAAATATTTGCGTAACTGAGATCCTAGCAAACACTCTTTATCATGGACCCTTCCCCTTTTCTTGTACCCCTCTGCCTGTCTCCTCTTTTCTCTTTACTCATCTAGTAATTATTAACATCTGGTGGGTGTCCTTCCATAGCTCCTAACTGTAGGTACATAACAGTAAGAGTTTCTTATTGTTTCACCACAGTGATCAGAATCTATATGTTTATCTGTCTTCTCTTATAACATTTAACATTATATCTTGGAATTGTCTCCCGAGTCAACTGCCCCAGAGAAAATGTTACACCTTTCGTGGCTGTGTTACTCCATGTTGTGGATTAACACTAATTTCTTCAACCATTCTCCTTTTGATGGAAATCCACTTCATTTTCAATTTTTACATATCCTAGTGTTTTGTTTTTCTGCAGCATAGATTCCCATCTGAGAAAATGCTGAGTTGAAGAATGTGTACATTTTAAATTTTAATAGCTGTTGCCAGATTTCTTTCTAAAAATGCTATAAGAAATAACATTTCTGTGGACGAAGCATAAGCCTACCTTTATTCTATGATCCTACTAAGAGTGTTCTCCCCTCTTATAATTTTTATTAAGCTTATAAGGTGTATGTCATTTTTAAAAACACATTTTCTGACCAAGAAGATTCTGTCAGTATCTTATTGGTTCTCTGGATTTATTCTTTTGTGAACTGCCTATTGACAGACTTTGTTCATTTTTCTATTGCTTATTTTTGTCATTTTCTTATCAATTTATAACAGCTCATTTGATTCTAAAGCTGCTGCCCTTTCCTGTGCATTACAGATATTTCCCTCCACTAATCATTTGCTATTGACTTTATGGTATATTTGACCATAGAAACATAATATGGTCATAATAAAATTTTGATCGTTTGAGATTTTTATTTTTTGCAACAAGGAAGTGTGTCTTCATAATATGAGCCATTCAAATTTGTATATTCTACATGTATTTATACACATATAACATATTTGTAATTTTTAAATACTTAAAGTATTTGATACAGCTATAGTTCAGGGTTTTTATTTTTTAGCACATAAAAATGTAAGTTAATTTTATATTACAGAGAGGGAGAAGAGATGAGAGAGAGGAGAGCAAGAGAGGGGCAGATGGGGGCAGGGGAGAGAAAAGGAGCCCAAAGAAAGAAAGGGAGAATGCCAGCCGTAGTTCAGTTTACATAAAGTAAAATCCATACTTATTTTCTTCCTGAAGCATTGCCGGTTGTGCTGATAAAGCAAAACCATTATTTACTTAATGAAAAACAGCACCCTTATATCTTGTATTCCACTGAAAATTTTTGAAAACAATTCCAGGTTAATAGGAGAGTGGCGATGTTACAAAACACATGTTAGTGGTTCCTCCCATAGCCGAAATGACCAGTGAGCAGAAGGGGTTCTTTAGCAGTGCTGCTGCATTTTGTCATAAGTTAAGACAGATTTCAATCTTTACATTTCATCCATAATTCCATAAGGACCTGTTTGTGCTTATGTTCCCTTTATCTGCTCAAAGTCCTCTTTAGAAATTTAAGGTGTCTCAGAACTATTGATTGTGCATAAGCATGGAGACTGAAAAAGTATCTGGAGAACCTCGTTTCTATACACTTAACAAAGACTTTCATTAAATTCAAGTGTATGCACATGTGTGTGTGTGTGTGTGTCTGAGTGTACTAAGTGGAAGTGAGGAGGGTCGATGGATCAGAAGGGAATTTAAGATTGAAATAGGGGAAAACACAGTTGCATTTGATAAGAAAATTGCCTTAATTTTTCTCCTGTATTTCCTTGCATTCAACAGTTCTATAAATTTTATTTCAGTAAATACAACTGACATCCCACATTTACCTTTCCCCTTGGCCTCACTTGCTCATAAATGTCTCTAAGCACTGTATAAGTCATCTGTGAAGAAAAATACTGAATGATGCCCTTGACATTTTGTTGTTTTAGGAGTCTAATTCTTTGGGAACATCATCAAGACAAAGTCATTCAGCTTTTAATCATAGGTGAGATAAATCATTATGTCAGTTAACTCTGGGGTCCATAAATCTCTAACATGTGAATTCATCATATGGTGATGCAACTTGCCAATATTGCTTTTAAAATTTGATTAGAATAATGAAATATGATAAAACATATTTTTTGTAACACTGTTTGCAACCATACCAAAAATGGAGACTCTCAAGTTCAATCTGCCGGTGTATTAAGTATCAGCTTCACGTTTTCCCTGTTCAGACTAATTGCTTCCTTAATCTGTGATTACCGACACCCATGTGCAGTTGTGCAAGTTAATAGCAAGGAAGATGGTCCTGATACTCTTCAGTTTCATTATATTCTGTTTCTAATTGTCCTTGCTGCTAAGGCACCATTATTTTATTTGATGGTTGAGTAAGAAATCCAACAATAAAATGTTAAGTATATAAATAGTTATGGATAAACATTTGAGTGCAATATATTCAAACAGACCTAAGGTCAAATGGATTATCTGAAATACAGATAATGTGAGCGGTGGTAGAGATTCACCCCATTGGAGCTTGCGCTGGTTTGCTTTAGCTTGTTCAGATCACCTATCGCCGTAAACTTTCAAAATCTGTGCTCTGGAGTTCTGATACACTTACCCTAATCTCACAGCAGGCACGCACACTGAGTCAAGTGCCCTGCAGCTGACTGATAGACTGATGCATTTTTAGAATGGAACAGAGTGAAGCTGAACCAATGCAGTGGCTAAAATAAGAAACCAATTTAACTCCATTGTAAAGACAGCCACCCAAATCATTCCCCAAATAATTCAAAATGTTGGGCTGCAATACTGAAAACACATATTTGTTCTTTTTTTGGCATGCATTTTTTATGTACATCTCAGTCTTTCCCTCCTACTCACAGAGGATCTCATCGGCCTCTTGTTCTGGAGATTTCGGAGCTGTTATTATAACCACGCTCTCACATGATGCCTCTGTTCAAAGTTTGGGTCAGCATTTCCATTATAAAACCCATAAGCCTCCCGAACAGACTTATTATAACTGTCTATGAGGGGAAAAATTGCTCCCAGCTGAAACTTAGTATATATTACATTCATTTTCTGTCCAGAAGGCACCCATCTTCTTTAACATACTATAAAATAAAATTCTAAACTATTGCTTTCCCTTTCTTTCGTTGCTTCTGTCAGTATAATAACATGAAAAGGTGAAGAAGGGGAGCAAAAGCCATTCATCTCACATTTGGACCATTTTCTCCAAGACACTGTTCTGTTTCCATTCCTAGCCGAGTCTTAAGCACAGTGGCTTTTCACCAGAGCTAGTTCTGGTCTCCCTCCTACACAGTGGGATTACAGGGATCTGGACAACAGGGCTCCACACAGAAGGGATTTTATTTCCCATACTCAATAGCAATTGTGTGTTAAAGTACATAAAGTAGAAAACACCAAAAACTTTCTAAAAATTACTGCAGAATAGATTATTACAAGATACATTACACCAATCTGAGCAACCCATTTTTGGATTAAGCTTTTAAATCGTATGGGATATTTCTCCTGATTGTTTTACCATTTGATGTTAGAGGAAAGGGAAGGAAAAGGGACATGTGAATTTGGAAAATGGGAATTTAACTACTAACGATTGCTACAATTTTCTTTAGTAATACATTTAATAGATTTAGGACTCAAGTAAACAGTATCATTTGCAGTAAATGTTGAATCTGAGAAAATATTTCTATTGGTTAAATAAAACTTTATAAAGAAATACAAGTCCTTGTCTCCATAATTAACATACAGCCCTGGCGTCAGTGAAAATTTCCTGTCTCTGACTGAGTCTATAGAGGAAATAAGTTACTCCTGGTAGATACTATTAAGAAGGGAGATGCCAGGAAAGGGCTGTGCTGAAAAGAAGGTGACAGGGAGCCAAGGGCTGGTGGGAAAATCAATAAACTGATCCTAAGTCCAAACCTCAATTGCTATGTTTGGCCTTCATCTTCTTCTCTGGCACCACTCTGACATCTCTCCCTCTGCACTGAATGGAGGGTTCATAGAGTGTCAAGAACCACCTGTTACCACTTCTGCCACAAGCCACTCTAATCCTGAGGCAAGAGATGCTGTCCCTTCTCTGTTCTTAATGCTTGGGCTCCGTGAAGGAGTTTTCTAGCCGTGCTCAAGCTCGTCCACAAGCTAGTGGGCAAGAAAAGCCAATAGACAATCTCAGCATTCTCCAGGAGGCCAGCTAACCCAGACACAACACTCAGGCATCCTCAGCCTCCCTCGGTAAAATGAAATGAAGAGAGCTGATAGTTCATTGCAGACATAAAAGAAATTTCATGTCTTCAAGCAAACTATCAGATGACATTTGAGTCTATCAGAAACTTTGAGAACCTATTTCAAGCCCAGCAGTGTGCTGGGAGCTGATAAAGTGTTATACAGGAAAAGCAGAAGACAATGTTTTTGCCCTTAAGCAGTTAACTATCTCATTCGTAAACCAACAAGAATGTCAGATGTCTCGACTTTAGTATTTTCAAAGCCACTTTGTAAAAACTTAACTGCTATATATTTATAAGTACGTACTAGTGGATAACTTCTAAAATATTTAATGAAAATCAATATACAGTATTTTAATCTTTTGAGAAAACTATTAATTCTACCAATAATATATCAGGTTGACACTTTCTACCTAATATGATTAATGCACTTTCACAGATTAAAAAAAAAAAAGAAAATGGACTTTGAAGCCAGAAAGACCTATCTCTAGTAATTTACTACTTACATGAACGTGGTCAGAAGTTTTGATCTTTTTGAGTTTTCTAACCTATATATGATCATTTCTTTTCGAGATAAATGCTACGTGGACAATAATATAAACTGAAACCCACAACGTGCCTGGAATGAGAGTACACGCTCCTCTACCTTCTTCTCAGAGGCAGACAGAAAGTTTCCCCACTCAGTTTACGTTCACACTGAGGTGAGGAAAACAACCAACAACCTCCGTCTTTATTTTTGTTTGCTGGGAGGAAAGGGAACCACATTTTTAAATGTCACCTGTGTTTTCTGTCTTCTGTGGAAAAGGACAACTGACCAAGTACGAGTCCCTACTGCCCAAATACAAGACCACAGTACACTTTTAAAAGTCAGAACTCCTTAGAAATCACAGGCTCCACCCGGAAACTTACCTTCCACAATCTCTTTCATTTTTATTATATTTTGCTCAGTCCTGGTAAGGAATCCTCTGTGGACGTAATCTGAAACATGCTGATTTTATTATCTGAAGTTCCCTGAAAACACGAGAGGTCATCCTTTTTCCTCTCACAACTGCAGAATGACACCAGACCCAAACTCTAATGAGCTGCCTTTGGATTTCAATCGAGAACAAACCAGAAATAGAGGGTAAGAGCTGGCTGATTGCACCTGTGAAACGATCAACCTGCACTCCAATTTAGCTCCCAGACCCTTCTCTTCAGGCTTTACCAATCATTTGGCCCTTAATGGGTCTCTTTTGCTGTTTATCACTCTCTCTCCCCATCAATTTTCATTGCTCTCTACAGCTTCTTTATCACTTTTTGTTGTCAAGAGCATAACTACTTTTGGATCAGATGTTTGCCATAAATTCCTGAAATAGACATCTAGGCCGTAAAGAATAGAAATGAATAGGCTAGTTTTAAATGTCACTGGTAGATAGTTCATCTCAGAAGGCGTGATTGTTAATACTTTCACATCTCTAGTTCAAAATTGAAATTTTTCCAGTGCCCCAGGCATAATTATTTTCCTCCAAATGACTTGGAAGCAAGTATTACAGCAGCCACCTACGCATGATATTTGACCAAAACACTGATAAAAAGCAGAACAAAAAAATCTATTTATGTTTGATCCTTATTGTTGGAAGCCTCCATTTCTTAGGAAACATCATCTTATTCAGATGGAATAAAATTTAATAGCATTGGCAATCACAGGCTTCTGCTTTAGATTGATGTCCATATGTAGAGAAAAGGGTGGGCTTTTGTAATTTTAAATGTTGAAAAAAATAGCAACGACATTGGAACTTTATATACCATATTCTAACTGACAGCACAATTTAGGGTTGAGTTACACACTCTTAGAATGAAAGCTTCCAATAGAAATGCTGACAGGCCCTTTACTTATAGGGAAGTATTTGCCTCCAGAATAATAACAATATATTATACTTAAATAGATCCTTTTATAAAGCACTTTAAAAACTGTCAACCTGTATCTCTCCTCCCCACACACACATATCGCTCATGAAAGTCAATAGCAAAGCAATATATCTATTATTTATTTAGTTAGGTATTATGTATTTATTATATTTATGAGATTCACCCATCATTTATTAGCCTCTGGGCACCTTTGCAAATTTCAGAGCTAAAAAAATAAGAAGACAGCCTATGTCATTATGATTTGCAAGTTATTCTAGACATCATAAAAGCAAGACATATTATTTCCAGCTTCTTATCTTAGAAAATCAACACACCTTCAAAAGTACACATTCATCAGAAGAAAAACACTTAGACTCAGATTGCTCAGAATGCCCCACAGGTCAGAAGAAGAAAGGCAGGCAGATGCAACAATATCAGACCAAAGGCATTTGATAGTTTTTTGGGGTCATTGTTGTTTATGTGTTATGAAGCGCTGTTACATAGTTTGGGTTGGTATAAATGAGATATTATGGAGAAATTGCATAAATAATTAGTTCAATCTTACCAAATTTGTGTTATCTTACTATATGCATTGTACACAGGTATAAAATCTCAATCTTCATAAAATAAATACTTTATTCAGTTCATCTCTCTAGCAAGGCTGGTAGGCAGAATGGGCCCTTCAGCTCCAATATTTTCCATAATCCAGTTAAATTTAGAGTGTGTATTAGGTAGAGAGCTAGAAATCTGGCTCTTGGGGTGGGGGAGGACAAGGTGGGGCATCTCACCTTAACCTTGTTTCAAGTGATTGCTCACACCTGGGGAGAAGAGCCCACCCTCCCAGTCTACCAATCAGAACTTAGTGTACCAGGTGCAAGAGAATGTAGAAGCTCCTCTAGCACATGAGCCTAACAACTACAACAATCTTCAAGGTGACTGAGAACAGTCCACCTAATTATCATGTCATTGGTGTAAATCTACATTGCAGTCCACACCTCCCACAAGGGGCTTTCTGAGAGGCTCATAGGAGGTCTACATGCACAGTACAACTCTGGTTCCAAGGTGACCACTGAACTTCAAGACAGGCCCAACCCAGGCAGTATAAAACAGAACTGCAGGCCATAACCCAGGTCTCTGTGCCTTATTTTATGCAACAGTGGAGGCCTGTTTGCTCTCAATGGCACACGTATATCTTACTCCGTAAACCTTCTTACTCTGTAAGCCTATCTTTCTCTTCCTCAATAAACTTTTCATTCATCCTTGTCTTACTTTGGGGAGTCTGGTCATTCTTCAGCCAAAAGCACCCCAAGAACCAAGGATGAGATGGCTACCTAAAACACTGATATTTTAGGACTGCAGGTAGCTGCCTTGCAAATCTGACAGTGTCACCTAAGATCACTGCTTTCTCCCTATCAAATACTTTGACTCCAATACATTAAATGAACTGATCCTCTGGTTTAAAAATGGGGAAAAATATGACCCCTAAGATTTTTGCTTTCACCCCTAGCTCCCAGCACATCCGGAAGAGAATCCAGATCTGAGGTTAGACTTTGGTGTCTTGGTTCTTTCATTGAGAAAATTCTAGGTTCAGGTTTCAGAAAATTAGAATGTTATTCTGTCCTGGAGAGTCTCTTTCTCTCTCTCTCTCTCTCTCTCTCACACACACACACACACACATATGTAAATCTATGTCCCAGACCTTCACTCCAAGATAGGGAATGACCTTGGGTTATTTACGAACCGCAGTGAGTAAGCATCCTAATGTTTTTCACAAAGAAGTAACCTTCCAACTGAAAAGTATGCTTGAAGTTATTCTGAGATGTTGGAATGAAAAATGTTCTATAAATACAAAGTACATGCACAGTGTAAAGATGCCCTCTGCGTGTTCCTCTGTCTCTTCTGGTAGAACTCATTTACTACGACCTGTATGCAGCACCTACTGAAGGACAAAAAATGATTCACTAAAATAATCTTCAGAGCACAAAAGGGGAGTTTTCCCTTTGCCCCTGCACACCTTTGCTTTCCAAAGCTATTCTGGAAATGTGAGCAGGCTTGTCAATACCTCTAATTGCCTAGTGCTTAAACCAACCTGTATATAGTACGCTAAGCCTGGCAAAAGTTCCTGTACTCCTGACCAATAGCCAATCAAGATTGGAATGTAGCTTGCTCCCCAGGGCAGAGAGCCAAAGCATTAATTTACTACATGTTGGAAAGTTCATATCAATTCCCTAGTTTAATTTCTCCAGCTTCAGTACAAAGAAACTCCTCCAGTTGTAAGCTTATGAAATTCATTTGCAACCAAACCTAGTCCAAAACATTTGTAAAATATTACTATGGAAAGATAGCCCTAAGTGAGGATAGTTGTGTAATGTGAAATAACCTTTTGGAAACTAAAGGTTTATTTTTTTTTCCAGATTTTTCCCACACAATCACATTTCTAATTAGGGACAAGTGCAAAGGTGTTTTCACCTTTAAAGACATGTGCATATGCTTAAGGTTTTCCATGACTTGCTAGTGATTTCTTAAAATGATACCCCAGGGGCCACACAATAGTTTGTATTTATCTCTGAAATGCCATTACTTTCAAAATAAGTTCATGAATAGTAACATTAAACATTTTTACAGCACTGAAAATACACCAAATAGATATGCTCCCAGCCCCCCTACCCATGCAGTCATCCCTGCCCAGACTTAAAATTAGTTTCTGATTAACTCAGAAATTTTCAGCTGATGATCAGAACCCTTCCGTTGTCAGACATGGACTTCACTTCTCCTCCTTCTCACATCGCATGTCCCTTCAAGCTTCCTTACAGAATCTGATTTAGGACGGCTGCAAGCACGGTGCACTGTGGTGATATCAGAGGAGAGATTTACACGTCTGCTTCCTTCCTCTCCCCTTCCTAGAACCTTTCACTTCATCCATGTCATTCAGTTGCCTCTTTGACAACTGACTTGAAGGAAGGTGACAGCACCAGAGTAGAAGATGCTGTGTCAAAAACAGACTGTTATTTTATGAACACTTCCTGCAACTGCAGAAGTTCATTTAAAAATAGAAGCACATTAATTATCGGAGGGTTATTTAAGGTAATTGAATTTTGCTTGTGGGGGGGGAAGCAAAACATAAAGCTAAAAGGCAAGGGGGGGATGTTAAGGCTGGTAAAGGAGGCTCAGGTTGTTAGGGAATTTTATCCCTTAGAGGGTTTCTGTTTTACACTACAGGTGGCCAAAAGGAATTTCATCCCATTATCTTACAAGTGCAGGAAGCTTTGCATTTCAGCCCCCCAGGGCGCTCTGGAAGGCCTCCTGCTAGTCCCCTGTTATTTTTGTGAGCATTCCTGCCAAAGATGCTATTATTCTGGTTTATAACAGTTGAACACTGCTGTGAATTGCAGGCTGTAGACAAAATGGATTCTTTGGGGGTGGCGGGAAGGGGGGTTAGGGAGCCCAACAGCCTCACACCAACTTGCTCTTGGACAAGCTTTGCCGAATGCTCCCCTTTAGAAGGTTATTAAGTCTTTCTGAATCCCCATTTCTATTATTGCTGACTGGTGATTGCCAGTGATTACCAGGGTGTCTAAATTAAGAACCTGTCTCCCTTTCTTCCTTAAAAGATGCTAACTATCCCTGAGGGATGTGGGTCTCTATTACTTGACATTTTGAAACTGGTTTTCAAACAAAATGCTTACTCATGAATATTTATTGATTCTAAAAGTTTGTCAGCTTAGAGCCAAGAAAGGCTGCTTCGGGACTCCAATCTTTAAATCTAATGTGAGTAGGGGTGCTTCTCGTCTTCTTGATTTAAGTGTGGTGCCATGTTCCTCATTACGCCAGAGCATTCCTGGATCCTTTCACTGCCAGATCCCACATGACCCATCAGCCCAGCTGGAGCTTATCATCTCACTTACTATGCAGTGTTTTACTGGTAGTTTTTATTTACTTTTCTGTCTTTCCTATATGACAAGCAGATCGAGGCATGAAGAGACTATATCACTCTTGCTGATCACTTTGTTGCCATTGCCTAGCAGAAATCCTGGCACAGGTGGCATCCAATTAATTTTCATTATACAAATGAATAATTAAGGTCTCTTGTTAACATGATTGTGTTGAGTAGAGAGCAACTGAATTTACCAGAAAACTAAATTATCCACAATCCACAACCAAACAGAGGTTCAAAAAGTAGATCTATGTCAGTGTTCACGAATCTGAAATTTCACCTGTGGTATTAACATTCTGTTTCCTCCATCCAGTGGGAGATACAACTGCAAACCTAACAGACAGCATTTGAAGATTTTATTAGTCATGATGATCAGGGAGAGCAAACCTCTAAAGAAACTAAAGCAAATAAATTATAGACAGAGCTCATAAGGTCAGGAGGCTGCTAGTGCCAAAATCCTGGGAATATACCTTAAATCTCCAAATTACTTCACACCAGATTAAATAACTGCCTTATGAAAGAAGAGTCGCCTGTACCTAGTTATTTCAGAAGAAGTGTTTCCCTTTGCCCTCTGGGAACACAAGCTAAGGATTCTCTCTTGCCTTCCTGACCTTCCCCTATAGAATTCTTGTCTACACTGTCCCTTGTAGCAGTGTAATGTGAAATGGTTAAAGAGTGAAAATCCAATTGGTTGCAGCCAGAAAGGAGTGCTACATACTATTACACAGCAAAGTCAATAGATTGCCTGTTATTTTAAGTGTTATTTAAATTATCTCTTGGGGCAGAAAAATTTCAGCTGATTCTCCGTCTCCTTCCAGAAAGCAAAATTTAACAGACCTCCCTAACACTGCATGGGGAGTAAGCAAAGACAATGAAGCAATGCTCAGTAAGGCCTAGAATAAAGACAGACATTCACAAGAGCTATACAAAGTTAGGGTAGGGTAGCTGTCCTCAGTATGGGATGCCCAGTATGAGCAGCACCAGTCTCACCAGGGAACTTGCTAGAAATGCAAATCCTTGGACCCCGCTCCAAGTTTACTGAATCAGAAATTCTGGGGATGGGGTCCATCAATCTTTAGTTAAACAAACTACCCAGGCAATTCTGATGTACAGTAAAGCTTGAGAATATTTTATCTAAGGTAATAAGTGAGTAGAACCAGGCTTTTTTAAAAACCATTAGGAGACATCAATTGACTTATCTGTATAGTTCAGGAGGCTTCTGTTAAAATCAGAATGTCATGGAAGTACAAATGCATTAATCATTTTGATATAAAAGAGCATCCATGTGAGTATAGCAGGGGTGGAAACACACACACCCTCCCCCTACCTACACACACATATACACAGCAGAAAGATAATGTCAAGGGAATTTCCTTTTAAAAATCAATTTATTAGGCCTCCCTTCCCCAGCTGAAAGGTAAAACAGACTCCCCATGGCTAACTGAGGTGTTCAAATTTAAAAACAGAAGGACTTGGCCATGGCTGGGTGAAGAAGTGGTCATATACTCTGTGTTCTCAGAAAGAGGCTGTAAAATTGTCACAGGCCGTCTGTTTGTACAGTCAAGCCAAACCAGCTTCTATTATCAATGCTATAGATGGCGACTAGAATTCCCTAGCTAACCACCAACAGGCCAACTGGAGCGCTACCTACCAACCATCTAGAACCAGCCAATTAGGAGAGACTGGTGATTTGGGGCTTAATTTTCTTCCTATAAAGACTCTGTTGCTCACTCCCTGTCTCTCGTCCCCAGCCCTGTGGTTATTTTACTTTATAATTTCTAACTCTCCAACACTTCTCTCAGAGTAAATTTTTAGTTTTCACTAAAAGCTGCATCTTTCCAATCTGCAGATTGCTTGTAGAAATACAGTTCTTCTTTTTTCCTCAACAGATCTCATGGTCTATTGTAACAACTATAAATATATAATATTGTTGTAAATCATAATAATCTATAAAAATATCTATAACAACAAATACAGCATAGTTTGGCACAGTAGTTAGTCAAATTAACCAATAGAAGAAAACTTAGAGAGTCTATAAGTTTATGGAACCCCATATTTATGAAAGTTTCATATATGAAGCCATACAAGTCACTAGAAGGGGCAGGAGCACTCGGAAATAGAGATTTTCCTTATGGCAGTGAAAAAAGACTAAAAGCTCATCTCACATCCTCAATGAAAATCAATGCCAAGTAGACTGAGACCTTAAAATGTAAAAAGAAATCTTCAAAAATTGTATAAATAAATTTTTTCTAAGTTTGGAGTATATGAGAGGAAAATAATTTCCCCTTGATCCTGCTAAGTTCTCAGCTGGGGCCTCTATTAACAAGAAAATAAAACACAAATGTTTGTTAACATGTATCTTTCTTATACACATAGAGAAAAACTCAGGGAAAGAGTAACTCTCCAAAACATAAAGAAATATATTTTCCTCTCACCTTAGATTCATGGCTGAAGCCCCTATAATAAGACGTACTCCCAAGAAAAAAGCAAACAAGTGTATTTAATATAAATTGTACATGACATAGAAGCCTTTAGAAAAGAAGATTCAGAGAAACAGGTAAATCTCTGTATTTTTTGCTTAGGTTGGATGGAGCGTGGACAGTTACAGAGAAATATGGTTGGAGAAGAAGAAAGAGGATGCTCTAATGATAAAATAGGGGAAACTTAGCAAGGCCTATTTGTTTGATTTCTTCTTGGTGTCTTTGTGTCTTCTGCACCTTTCCTCTAGGTATGAAGGGTACTTCTCTAACAAGGGTCCACGACTCGCTTTAGGGAAAAAGGACAAGGGGAAGGTCAAAGTGGCCTCTCTTTGCTTCTATTCTTTTCTAAGGGCCAAGGTGCCATATCCTGAGCTTCACTTTAATAAGGGAAGAAGAAAGGGATGTAGATTACTTAAGGGAGAGGAAATGAATTTTAGGAAAAAAGAATGGGCCCTTAAGAATGGTTGAGAGATAGGACAGCTTGTGATAAAGTTCATCTGGGTAGAGTGTCAACTTCTATCATCCTATCATCCAACAGTCAATCTTCCCTGGTTATTGAGATTTCCTGGGGAGGGTATTTATAGCAGCTGAGTTTGTTTTGGAGGATCTGCATTTAGGCAGGTGAGGGGAGCTTTGAGTCTCTCCCTGGATTTGCTGTTTCTCAAGTGACTTTAGCTCAAAATAATATACAAAGTAGCATATTTTGGTTTCCTTCAGAGATAAGAAAACTTCACAAGACACAGATGTCACAAACCAGAAAAAGAAAGTTGAAAATCATTTGCACAAGTTAAGAAATTCTATTAATGAAAAGACATATTTTAAAAGAAAAAGAAACACAGTCAGAGAAGATATTTATAACACATATATTTAACAAAGGATTAGTATCAAGAACATAAGAAAAACTTATATAAACATTTTTTTAAAGAAAAGAACACAATAAAAACAGGCAAAACAAATGAAGTCCTGTTGGCCAATAAGTATATGAAGAAATATCTTTATTTCTAATTAGGAAAGTGTAGAACAAGGCTTTAGTGAGATAGCATTTTACTCAATTGACTAAAATTAATGTTTGATATTCTCTGTTAAAGGAGAAATAGATTAAGAAGATCTCTGTACAGTACTGATGTAAATGTGATGGTCACACAGTATCTTAAAAATAACAGTCACACAATATCTTAAGACAAGATTATCTTAACAAACTGTGATAAAGAGTGATAAGCCATAGCTCCATAATTTCAAATCCCAGGGCTGAAATTGGCTTTTATAAATCCTGGTTATGGGAGAATCTTTTGATCCAAGCTGGCCTCTGACCTCACATAGGAAGCTGCCTACAGATTGCTCAGAGGTGTTGATACAGGAAGGAAACCCATGTGGAATTCCACAGGCATTCAAGATGAGAGCAGCTTTAGCTGGCTGGGTGTCATTCTGAGAGCTCTAGATACCAGGGATCCACAGAGGTGGTGGCCATTGCTGCATTGCTTTGAAAAGAGAGAAGGAACACTGGGTGTTCCCATGAGCTAGAATTCATTACTAGCACCTCAAAAGCACAGAAAATAAAAATAGACAAATGGGACTTAATTAAACTATAAAGCATTTGCACAGCAAAAGAATTAATTAACGCAGTGAACAAATAACCCATGGAATGGGATAAAATATTTGAAGACTATACATCCAACAGGGAACTAATATCCATAATTTATAAAGAATTGAGCAATTCAACAACAACAACAAAAATAGATAACGCCATTAAAAAATGAGCTAAGAACATGAACAGACATCTTTCAAATGGAGACAAATGCCTAGCAAGCATATGAAAAAATGTCCAACATCATTAATCATCAGAGCAATGCAAATTAAAACCACACTGAGATATCACTTTACACTAATCAGAATGGCAATTATCAAAAAGATAAAAAATAACAGATTTTGGTGAGGATGTGGAATAAAGGTAACTCTTATACACTGTTGGTGAAATATAAATTAGTACAATCACTATGGAAAACAGTATGGAGATTTCTCAAAGAAATAAAAATAGAACTTCCATTAAGATCCAATAGTCCCAATAGTACATATCTACCCAAAGGAAAATAAATCAATATATAAAAAAGACACCTGCACTCACGCTTATCACAGCACTACTCACAATAGCAAAGATATCAAATCTGCATTAAATAAAGAAAATGTGGTATAAACACATAGTGGAATAAAAAAGAATGAAACATGTCTTTTTCAGCAATATTAAACTAGAGGCTATTATCTCAAGTGGAACAACTCAGACATAGAAAAAGAAAATACTACATGATCTTGTTATTGAAAGTTTGGCACTAGTTCCCAATGTGGCATCAAAAGAACAATTAGAAGTGGCTTGAGGAGACAGAAAGAGGAGTTTATTAATTTGTTGGCAAATGAGGAGGTTGTCAGACTCCCATCTTAAAGTACCAACATCTTGCCTCTGAGCAGAAATACAGAGCTTAAAGGAGAGGATTTCAGGCTAGCTTCAAGCTATTGTTTTGATTCTTACCATTTTCAGCTAAGAAAATCTTGTGACCTCTGCCCAGACAATTCTCTTGAGCCATATTCTATAGTATAAAAAACAAAGGACACTCTCCTGTCCCTCCCAACCACTGGCCTGAGGCAGGAATGTAGGTTTTAAATTCTAACAGGAGTGGGGGAGGTTGTAAAGAGACAGAAAACATTTTTAGACCATTCCCCTGGTTATATTTTCATTTATAAGTAGGAGCTAAATATGTATACATGAAAGCAGAGTGTGGACTGATGAACGATGGAGACTAAGAGGTGTGTGGTTTGGGAGGGGAAATGGCTAATCGGAGGTTGCTTGGTGGGCTCAATGTGTGCTGCTTCAGTGATGTATACGCTGAAGGCCCTGAGTTCACTATAATGTGAAACACAAGTACAGTAAAATAGCACTTGAATATGTACAAATAAAATACAAGTAGAAAAAAAAGAGTCAAACTCTTTCTTCCATACAGAAGCGGGTAAAGGGAGGGTCTCAAAGAAAGACTGGCTATTTATTTCATTGATGCAGATTTTCTCTACGGATGCAAATCTCTTCCACAAAATGCAACTTTGCAGGGATATTCCTGTCTGCTATCCCTCTGAATACCCATCTTAAAATATGTCAAGGAAGTATATTTTGGGGTGAAATATTTTTAGTTTCCTTTAAAAGGAAGGAGAGAGAGAGAAGGGAAAAAATAAATCAAATGTCAACATGAGAAAGCAGTTTTTCTTGAATTTTCTTAAACACCTAGCTTTAAGGATTTTCTAATTCCTAGGGAGAAGTTGGAAGTTGATACTGAGATGGAGCAAGGACACCTTTTAGGGGCCTGCCAGGTTGCCCCAGCACTGCAATAAAGGAAAAATCTTGAGTCCCTCTGAGGAAATTCCAGGGATGAAGCTAGTGCTAAAAAGTAAATGAGAAAACTGATGAACAAAAGGATAATAATAATTTAAAATAAGATATCCCACTTTGGGGAGCCAAACCAATGTATGACCTCTATGTATTGACTTACAATTTTGCCTGTAACTTCTGTTTCCCTGAAATGTATCCCTGTCTATAAAAATCCTTGATTGTAAGCCACTGGGGAGATCAAGTCTTAAGTATTAGCTGCCTGTTCTTCTTGCTTGTCATTCTGCAATAATTTTCTTTTCTTTCTCTTTCTATAAATCTTGGTGTCAATGCTTGGCTTTGCTGCACTGGGCAAGTGGACCCAAGTTTGGTTTGGTAACAATATCAACACTGAAGTAAATATATTTTATCAGCCTATGTTAAATCTTTGTTAACTCTATAGTGATCAATAGTTATGTTGAATCTATCATAAACTAATTTTTTTATTCACAGCAGGAATAAAGACATTTTTAAATATATTTTTGATACTAGATGGAACTTCCATTTTGAATAGGTGTTAATAAGAACTGAATCCTCTGCACATAAACAGCCAGCAGGTCACCTTTAGGGGTCAAGGTCTGGAGAGTAGTAACAGGAAAAGATAGAACAGGTATTGAATCCAGAGGTGGATTCATCACAAACTTACTAAAGCTTCATGCTAAAACTCCCCACTTGATAACCACTAACAATATGACCACATGGTCAGGGTTGTTGCAAACATTACATAAATAAGTTATTTTAACCACAATCTTTTAAAACAGTTATTTCTTTCCACTCTGAATTCCCCTGTCACATGTATCATTGGGATGGTTGGGATTAGTATAGAGATTTTGTGGATCTCACAAAAGAAAAATTTGATGAATGTATATTTAGTGTGAGTTTAGTGAAATAGATTTATGTGGTATCATAGCAATGTCCATTCCTCGTAAGTCATAACTAGCTATCTCGGTGAAAATGTCTTCCAGGAACACGCTTATTACCTCTTGATTCCCTAGCACATTAACATACTGCTGTATGAAATGTTTTCTCCTACTGCATTGTACCAGTACTCAATGATGAGTATGGAAGGAAAAAGACATGAAGGTTACTGCGTCAGATCAGCAGTGGAAAATTCTTCTAATCATCTGAGATATAAATCTATAAGAAAAAATTCAGTTCTTATTAATAACTAGTCAAAATGGAAGTTCTATTCTGTTAAGAATATATTTAACATTTTAGTTCTTTGCGAATTCTCCATACTTCTTTCCAAAAAGCCTGTATTAGTTTTCAATCCCACCAGCAGTGAAAAAGTGTTCTCTTCTCTCCACATCCATGCCAGCATCTGCAGTTCTGCGAATACTATCCAGCCATAAAAGAGATGGAGACTATACATTTTTTACGTTTATCTAGATGGAGCTGGAACATATTCTTCTTAGTGAAGATCTCAAGAATGGGGAAAAAAGTATCCAATGAACTCAATACTATTATGAAACCAATATATAAACACACATTCATACAAATGATAATACACAAATATAGTCCAGAAAGAAAGAGGAGAGAGGAAGAAGGGGGGAGGGGGGAGGGGAGGGCAAGTGGAGGGAGGGTATTTGGTGGGATCTCATCTAATGGGCACAGTGCAAGGCTACATTTCAAAACAACTCAGAGTATAAATGTCTTACCACAAAAAATAAGTGAGTTAATGGTTATGTCAATTAGTTTGATTTAAGCATTCCATATCATGTATCAAATCATCACATTGAACCCCATAATTGTTGTATACAGTTGTGATTTAATAAAATTAAGTAAAAAAAATAAATAAATTAGAAACTCAAAGAAAAAATAAATGTCATACTGTAAAAAAAAGAATGTATTTAATAATGCATTATATGTAAGTACAAACGGGCAGCACAATTTTATGAGTATGTACAAAATGCCTGTGTCTGAAGTTACAAACATGAAACAGGAATACAAACTACAAAGTCATCTGTGTGTGAAATAACATGTTTACATAACCCCCAACATCAATAATAGGACAACTATAATCAGTAGTGATAGAGAAATTAAAATATTCATTTATTCTTAAATTAAAAAGTGATTATTATAAAATTATTGCCCTACAAATTGCTGTAGGAGCCACAGGAACACTCCCCTTTCACTCTCCAAAGGTTTGCTGAAAATCAACTGACAAGTCAAATCAGTAGGACAGAAGCACACAAACTTCTTGTGCATGTGTACAGAGGAGTCATACGCAGTATGAACTCAAGGAGAGGCCAGACATTTGATGCCTGAATACTCTCTTCAGCGAGGAGAGCTGAACAGAGCTGGGAGGCAGGAGCAGGTCTTACAGGAGGTGAGAGGCAGAGCAACACTGGAACAAAGCTTGTCTTACTAAGCAGAAAACGTTTGCCAGGTCATTTCTTGGAGCTGCCCTCAGACCAATAGAAGGAAAGTCAGTCTGGAGTAGTGATGACTCCCAGTCTCTTCTCTTTCCCAGTGACTTATCTTTCCTGGTTTATTGATGAGATCCTTAGGGAGAGGGTTGAAGACAATGCATTTCTTTGGAAAGAAGCTTTCTTGGTCAGATAAGAAAATTCTAGAGAGTCCCTCCCTACATTTGGTGGGTGTGGGGAGACAGTTAATTCTGAGACAGCTTCTAAGACCCTTAGGGTCTTGGGGATTATCACCTTCAATGCCCTAATAGCACCAAAATATTTTTTAAAAGAAATATTGTAAAGTGTGCCAAAGAGTTAATTTCTAAAAATTTTATGTTGTTTTGTGATGAGAAAGATTTTTTGATATTTGTGGCATTTCTCAGATTTTTAAAACCTTTAGTTTTATTTTTTTATTTTAAAATAAATATTCACTCTTTTACCTACTTTTAGATGCAAAATGTAATTTAAAAAAAAAAAAAACCATATTTCTACTTACCTCCCATCTGAAGCCCCATGCCCTCACCTCACATCACCCTTCTGGCTCTGTGCTGGAGGAAGGACCAAGCCAAAGACCTGCAAAGCTTTTGGGGAAAAAATGTAAACAGGAATGGAGTGGGAGTAAAGAACAAACCTGCCCAATTACGTCCCAACAATTGTACAGATGGCTTCATTGACTAGAGGACTATTTCAACCCTGAAGGAAATCAGAACATGTCACCCCTCTAGGGATGAAGAGAAAACTTCCTCTTCACATTCAGAAGGTTTGAGGGAAAATCAACTTAGAAAAGACAGCCTAATAGGAGAAACAGCACACAAATTAATTAACAGGCATGGGGGAGAATCACAGAGCAGTCACCCAACACTCCTGTGGGGTACAGGAACTTGTATACTCTACTTCTTAAAAAAGGGGGGGGAGAGGAGAAAATTCAGGTGATTTTAGGGAAGTAAGAAGTGAATTTTATGGTAATTCAATGGGCTTAAAGAATACACTTGGCTTGGGACAAAGTCTGTTGAGGCTGGAGAGCAGATGACGATTTGTGACAAAATCTGTCCAGGTGTGTGAAGACTTCAGCGGCACTTCCTGCAGTCTGGGTTCAGTTAATGAAAACTCAGGGCAGGGACCAGAGGATTAATAACTGTGCTCTTATTTGGCAGATCCAGACGTCAGGTAGATAAGAGATCTCAGGGAACAACTTCTTCCTGGGTTTGGGGAGAGAAGGGACTGAAAGACTAGCGTGGGAAGGGCCGGACAGGCGCAGCAGGTCAGAGCACCATATTCTGTGATAACAGGTTCTGAGCCCCATTGCCCCCAAATATGTCTGTCTGACACAAAAATTACTTTAAAGCTAAAGGCAATTAGGAAACAGCAAACAGAAGAAGTTCCTCTACTTTTCCTTGTATCGTCCTCATTTTTTGCCTAAAGGCAGGATATAAATTCTTCCGAACTAGAGATAACCCTAGACTGTCCTCAACCCAGAGACAGCACCATAGGAGTCTGCAAACAAGCTTTACTTCCCTCGTTACATTTTTACCTTCCCACAGCTTTTTGCTTTTGGAAGCCCGAGACTGCTTTCTTTCGTCCTGTCATTTCTCTACAAATGTCTTGTTCTCTGTTATTGCCATTGTTAAGTGGCGCGCTGAGCCTCCACATTGAGTTAATGTTCACTGAGCCTTCTCCCTGGTGTACGTTTGCCATACATGCTAATCAACTTGTTTGTTTTTCTCTTATTAATCTGTAATTTGTTACAAAGATCTGTTCTAAGAACTCATGAAAGATCCAGTAGTCCATGATGAAATTGTGAACCCAGTTTCCCCTTGGAAATGTTATTACAGAGGACGTGTGTGTATTCCACATTGGTCTTCATTCAGCGTTACATTCGGGATATAAACTATATTAAACAGGTTTGGGGGTATTTTTCCCTAGGAACTTAATTAAAAATTATTTATAACCTAAATTCTTATGGAGAAACAAATTCTGAGATCCAAACAACTGACTTACAAAGGACCTTCTGAAACAAACCTTTTCCTCGATCAAAAGCTCCATGTAATGTACTTCTTACCTCTTTTCTTTGTAACTCAATTTCCTTGTCAGTAATGCAGAAACAATAATCCAACTTGTCTTCCAGAGAGAAGATAAGAAATGGACCAGGATAATTAAGACCTAAAACTCAAAGACCTGGTTCTGTTTTTTTCTAAGCACTCAAGGCCACACATATGTATGCATGAGTAAAATGTTAAGGACGAGAAATATTATCCTTTGGTTGATATCATAATCTGAGGGGATAGTTCTAAAAAAAATGTAAAATGGTCATAGTCACTGAATTGTGGAGATTCAGTTTTAGTTCTGGCTGTTTCTCTAACTTGTTCTGACAAGTTGGGAAAAATCTTCAACTTTCAACTCCTTAAGAATAGCATCAGAATAATGGAGGTTTGGACCTCATGGACTCTAAAATCCCTCTGGCCTCACAATCTCTTATTTGGTAACCAGAGAACATTCACTTTAAAAAAAAAAAAGATATTAGAAAAGTATTGTTTTGGCAATTTCAAAGTTAGAGAAAGCAAATTTTTGTGACATAGTAGAATGTTTAAACCCAATTGCCCTCAGGGAAAAGATTTTCGTGTTATAGGAAGATCACTATAAGATCACCATTAAAAGTTCAAAAATTTTTAAGAAACCAAATGCCATTTCCAATGTCAGCTATTATATGATTCATGATACCAGTGACTTAAAAAAAAGAGTTAGATATTAATAACAAAGTAAATTATTTTTCATCAATATATACTTCTCAAAAGTTAAAATTAAGAGAGGGTATACAGAAAATAAATGAAAACAATATGCAATAAGCTAGTTACATTTTAAAAATCCAAATAAACATGTAACATTTACTGGGAAATTAAGGCTAATGTAATAACGAAAGACATGGAAATAAATTTTTGCAAAAGGCCTGAAAAGAAGGGTCATATTTCTGAGTCCCAACATTTGAATTTGAAATGTGGTTATTCTTATGTTTCATGTTCAGTGAAGACAAAGAAAATTAAAATATCCATGCAGTATATATGTCATGAATGTAACCACTATTTCTTTTAAAACATTGCATTCTCTTTTCTATTTTTTTAGTAACTATTGGCATTGCTACATGTTTATACTAATCAGTCAATTCTATGCTTGACCGTTAGCAACAAAATCCAGAAACCACAAAATGCAATGTATCTATCAACTCATCTTGGCAGTCATCAAGAGAAAATCAAATAAAAGACATTTTAAGTAAGTAGTCAAAGTTGCATCTCCATTTACATTTGTATCTGGCTATAATGAATTTGCCAACTCAAGTTTAGGATGAAATACAAGCAAAAGTTTTTGAAGATTGGGCCTGAGAGACAACAGAAACCCCTATGGCTTCAGAATTCCATAAAAATTCCAGTCCCTTTATGCTTTGCCTGTAAAGAGAATTGTCCATCAGGATTTTAGCTGAATTTGAAAGGAAGGCTTATGCCAACATCCTCCTGAGAACTTTTTGTCATCACTTGTAGCTAGGACACGTACAATGTCTGAGCTTGATTGCCTCTCTGGATCCCAGAAGATTTTTGAATATTCATAGTAATCACGCTCCAGAATTTAGATAGACAGATAAAACAGAGAGAAAGAAAGAGCGCCTCAATAGAAGCAAATGAGAACATAGATATTTGATAGTCTACCAAATATTATGTTGAAAAACAAAATAATTATTATTTTCACCCAAAACATTTCTACAGATATTTTTCAACACTTGGAGAAGGGGGTAGAAAAACGTATGCTTGTTTATATGTATTTTGTCTTCTCTTTTGATATTGTGCTTATTATAAGTTGGGATGGAGGAGGGAAGACAGATTTTGTCTTAGATGCAAGAACTACAATCTGCACTTCCTTTGGACACCTGTGTATAGGCAGAGATTTCTGTCTCCATTTTCTCTGTGTGCTGAGTCTGCCGTGTTATAGAGTAGGTCTTACTAACTTATGGAATATAGATATAAGAATTCCTTACTCCCTGAAGAAAGAATCTCTCTTCTTCATTAGCAATAAATATTAATGGAGTAAAATTGATAGTTACAATTTATGATTGTTACAACCACTCAAATAGAATCTCCATGAGAGGAGGGACATTGTCTATCTCATTTTCCTCTCTACCCAATGTATCTATAACACGTGTGGCCTGAATGGTCTTTCAATAATTGTCTGTTGTTGAATAAGTATATGGAAAGTTTTTATAATTATGAGATATGTGGACATTTTCTTAACAGGTAGATTTCATAAGTAATTGTTTAAAAATGGTAAACATGTTTGTACCTATGTATTTATAACATGGCATACTAGAATGAAAAGTGAGAAATGAGACGGTGAATACATTTAACAGGAGGTACTCATTAATTGTTAGTCTATTTCCCTCCTTCTACTACATTCCACTGCCTCTGATTGTGAAATCACTAGGTTCATATACTACTACTGTTAAAGTATACCATCAAATGTACTACAAATCCCATGAAGGCTGAGTAAATATCCATTTTGATGGGGAATTTTTTTTTTTTGACTTTGGGGGTTTTTTTTGTTTGTTTTTCATTCCTTTTTTTAATTAAATCATAGCTGTGTACATTAATGCAATCATGGGGGTACAATGCACTGGTTTTACATACAATTTGAAATATTTTCATCATACTGGTTACCATAGCCTTCACCACATTTTCTTAGTTATTGTGTTAAGACATTTATATTCTACACTTAGTAAATTTAACATGTGCCCTTGTTTGTTTTTCATTCAGATATTTTTGTTTTGTTTCCCAAACCTTCAGCACAGTGCCTGGCACATAAAAGATAAATATTTGTCAAATAAATAAATGTATATGAATGAATGGATGAATGAATTATGAATATATAGGCTCCGCACCTGTGGCTCAAGTGGCTAAGGCGCCAGCCACATACACCTAAGGTGGCGGGTTCGAATCCCCAGCCTGGGCC
>NW_003852615.1:398852-400574 GCF_000181295.1 Otolemur garnettii
AGGAGTTGGAGGTTGCTGTGAGCGTGAAGCCATGGCACTCTACCCAGGGGGGGATAGCTTGAGGCTCTGTCTAAAAAAAAAAAAAAAAAAAAAAAAAAGAATTATGAATATATAAAAGAATGATAATGCCAAAATATTCATCAATCAATTGAAATGTAATTTGTGTTTGTTTATTTGTCAATCTCTTGATGCATGGTATAAAAGCCTCCTTTAAGGAAAATTATTTGTATATGATCACCAGTGCAGGATAAAGTAAATAATTTATAGCTAACTTTAAAGTAGAATTTTACATACAGAATTATTTTTAAAAATATGTTCCAAGGCCAGAGGAACCAGACATTGACATATTCCTACATTCAGGAGCTATCCAATGGGCTGGACATTCTTATTATAACAAGACTGTCTTGAATAAATGCTCCTACCCCACCTCCAGGAAGAGTTGGAAATGATCTAAAGTGAAGGGGGGGGGGGATCACGGCCACCAGAGCATGTTCCTCAATGCTCTTCCTTATTCAGTCCTAATCATTGCTAAGTAGTTGGTTTTCAATAGTGGCAAAGATAAAATCCATTCTGCTTATTAAAAAAAAAATTGGCCAAAGTTATTATTTCCAAAGCTCAAAAAAGAATTCAGGGGCTCTATACAGTATCTGATTAATATTAGAAAAGTACTGAGCTTGATTTACTCCACTAAACAAGAGGAAAAAGATGAAGAGAAATATCCAGCTTTAAGTTGACAATGAAGAATGGTGAAAGATGCAAATAGAATCCCAACTACGTTCGCAATCTGCTCTGAAATGTTCAAATGAAAGAGATGTTCCCGGACAAAGCTGAAGTATGAATTCTGAGAAAAGGTAGCAGTCAGTATCCCAGGGAAGCCTTCTGTGCAGACATCTCCTTACGTAACTATTCCTGGGCACGCAGTGGCTGGGGACAGCGCAGGAGGATAGGGTGGAGATGAAGGCGAATACTGAGCGCCTCCGCCAGATGGGTAACTGTGCTCCCTGTAGGAATCAGAACAGGACTCAA
This sequence comes from Otolemur garnettii, assembly GCF_000181295.1. Classification (NCBI taxonomy): domain Eukaryota; kingdom Metazoa; phylum Chordata; class Mammalia; order Primates; family Galagidae; genus Otolemur; species Otolemur garnettii. The sequence goes on from NW_003852615.1 coordinate 399,879, forward strand.
ATTCATTTAACCCATTTTCTTCACAGCATTCTCCATTCTTCTCCTTGGATCAAGGATTTTAGAGACTCTATTTTGTTAGACTTTAACAAAATGTAAAAGTTCTTCTTTCACTGAGAAACTTAAAAAAATCTCTAAGGAGCGCTGGTTAAAATTCAAGATCAATTCTTACTCCTCTGTATGGATAGTTTTGCAATTCAATGTGGCGGGTTTTTTTCTGTAAAGATAAAATTCATGTACTTAAAAAAAGAACACATCACAGTCACTAAAAATCCAAGTCCAACTTTGGGACGTCTCCCTTGAGCCGCTCGTCCACCTATTTGCACCTGGCTGCGGCCAAGAGCGATTCCCACATGCAGCAGGATCAGATTTGTGTCCAGGGCTTAGCAAAGCATGATGAGACTCCGTGTCCTCATCAGCCCAGCCGCAGCTTCCAGGGCGAGTGTCCTTTCGCCCTGGTGCCTGATATCCAGCTCCAGCAGCCTAGAAAATCAGTTAGGCTTTTCAGTCACAGCACCCCCTGTGACAAACGTGTGGCGCACTGCATGACTTCTTCAACCAGCTGGTTTCCCTGGCATTTGAATAAAAGTAAAAATAGAAAACAAAGAGGGAGAAGAAAAGTGACAAGCTGAAACCTGCAAAGAGGAAAGAGGACAGAAAAGGTACAGAAAATTGGCTCCGGGATGCTGAGGCGGGGGG
>NW_003852615.1:400594-423925 GCF_000181295.1 Otolemur garnettii
GGGTAACGTGGGATGCTACTGCCATCTAGTGGCTGCATGAGAAGCGGAGAAAACAATCAATCAATCTCCCAGTGATTTTTCAGCTCTTCAGAAAAAGGAAATACTTCCCTAAATGAGCCAGTACTGTGGTGAGAACAAATGTTTCTGTTTTTGTTTTTTGCCTTGGGCAATTACTTCCTCCTTGTTTGTAAACTCGAAGCATACAGAGAAAACCTTACAATAGGAACTTAACAAGCGTACCCTCAGCTTTTCTATTTGAGACTTTAGTAAATGTCTTCCTGCGATCAAACATTGGCTTTCCCTCACCCTCTCATTTCCGGTTTTAGAGGAAAAATAATAAAATACAGATTCCTCCAGTTAAATTTGAGTTTCAGATAAATAACTAATAATTATTTTAGTATACAAGCCCATGTCACAATTAGGGCATAACTATGCTAAAATAACATTAATGCATTGTTAAGTGGCTATTTTTATTTTATCTACAACACTACTTCGCCTCCCCAGTAAAGATAATATTTAGTCAAAATGTTAGATTATAAGTTTTTGTTAGGACTCACCTGAAATATGGCTGCCTATGAGAAAAATATTTTGTGTTTATCGTTTTTGCTACCGTGATATAATAATGACAGATATTAGTATAAACAAACACTAGAAAAAATAATAATAAAGATGGTTTCTTAGACATTGAGTTAAATTAAGTCCATTTTATACTGAATTCTTCTTTGTTCTACAATACAAATTTCTGGCCTGGAAGCTGGTGGAAGCAGACTAAGGTTTGAAGGTCTAGTCACACAAATAGATTCCAAATCAATAATCACTCATTGATTAGACACCTGTACAAATTTGTTCACCTGACTTTAATATTATGAGCTCAGGGCCGCGCCTGTGGCTCAAAGGGGTAGGGCGCCAGCCCCATATGCTAGAGGTGGTGGGTTCAAACCCAGCCCGGGCCAAAAACTGCAAAAAATAAAAAATTATTAGCTCAGAGCTTATGTGTGGGAGAACAAAGAATTAGGAAATGTATATAGAAAGGAGTCCTGTCTCAGACTCTTTCCACTCGCCAGGTTTAGAAGAGTCTAAAAAAGGCACAAAATGTTTTAGCAGCTGTATTTTTCATCTTTGAACACTTGACCATTTGACCGATCAAATTTTGCTTCTTAGATTTTGACTTTTTCTAAGAGCATTCCTCTCGTTTCACTTTGCTGAAGGACAAGGTTTAAACATCACATTGAGCAAGGGGAGCTTGTCAACTGCTACAGAGATGCTGTGTGTTGAATGATCATGTGCATTTAGGACAACCAATTCCATTGATGGATGAGGCCAAATCTTCCAGAATTTACTGCACACGTATCTTGGATGTTGTACAGTCATGGCCATTTTTCAGTTAGTGTCAGTCATTAATAATAATGGAAGACCTACCTACAAGGAAAAATAGTAATCTCATTTGGTGTTAAAATAGCCGCAGGTCCAAAGAATACCTCTAAGTAAATAATCATTTCAGACTTGCAATAAAAACATGAGCCTTTTTACCCCACCGGCCTCACACTCCTCTACCTAACCATACATATTGATATCTCTTCTTTGAGGATTAATATTAGACAAACTTTCTATGGCTTAATTTTATTCATTAAAGTGGTTCAAATCAAACTTTCCTTGTCAAAATTAAAGAGTTTAGTGGTAGTAAGAAAATTACTTTGAAATTCCAAAAGTAAATGACATTCATTAGGATGTAAATTCTTCTAAATATTAAAAGATGCTTTGGCCTCCAGTTGAATGCACCTAGAATTTACAGCCCTAAGAAATTGGGGATATAACACATTATGCATATAGTGGGCTTCTGATACTATTTACATTGCTTAACATAAAAGTATACTCATAAATAACATATCAACTCAGATCATCTCTTTCTATTAAATTATAAATTAGAAAGTGCACTATTTTTATTTATAGCCCTTTTTTTATTGCCAGCATCTACCCTTGTATTTAACTTTTTTACACTAATTAACTACTAATAAATAAATGAGGAATGTAAAATACTGCTGAAGAAAAGATCATTTTTATATTAGCACTTTCTTTTATAAGAAATAATCCTACTAAATATCACTTTGTGTATTTGAGATTTTTCTCAAACCCCTATGTATTATATTTCATCAGCTGAACGATTTTCAGGCTATAGGAGCTGTATTTGTCTTATTTAGCCTTCAGAATTATTTTATATGTAGAAAAACCTGTAAAGTGGAAAATGTATAAGAACTGTCATATTAATCTTACAGAATTTGTCTAAGGGTCAAATGAGATACATGGATTATAGGAAATAATGTATCATTGGAAGAGAATTGACCATGTCTCTCTTTTGTGTATTCATGTCTTGTGAGCAGAGTTCCTGATAGCTTTTATTCTGAACTATCTTTTCAAAAATATCTTTGAAAGAAGCTCTTTTCAAACATGACAAACAGCTTTGGAAGATAGAAACAGTGTCACTTTCCTGGGCAAAGGGCAGATCTGTTTGCTGACCAGGTAGAACAAAGATAAGGAAACAAAGTGAGATCTCCCTCTAGGCAAAGGTTGGCCAGGTTTGCTTGTAACCCCTTTAAAGCCTGAGTTTTCTCAGCTGTGACACAAACATACTGCATGCATAGCGCTGGCCTGGGACCATCTCTTTGTGGTCCCCTTGAGGTCTGTGGGAGAGCATAACCAATGCAAACATGAAGCTTATATTGTTTGTTGTGCCTTGAACAATTAAGTCCTTTTTCTCTCACCCAGTAATCTCGTATCTTCTTCCAGCATTCAGGAATCTATGGTAGGCTAACTCTTTACGTTACAAGGACGATAGTATCTCAAACTCTCAGAGTTCTTGACACATGAAGGTCTGACAGTTAAGTGTATGACCTTCCCACCTGTGTTTATGTTGGCAGCCCTATACAAGCAACTTAGTAAGATTTCATAACCTTGGTATATCAATGTCTCACAGCTGGATTCATATCACTGTGGGATGTTGCTGAGCAGTGTTCATTATTACTGTGTATTTTTGTGCACAGTCATGAGAACATCAGATCTTGAATAAGAACAAATATTCGTAAACTTCTTGTTAAAGTTGGGCAAGAATGGAAGTGAAATCAGAGATCTGTTAGTTCAAGTTTTGGGGGATAATGCCATGAAGAAAATGGTAGTTTACAAATGAATTAAATATTTCTCTGAGGAAAGAGAAAGTACCACTCATGAAGAGAGGTCAGGGTGGCCAGGAATGAGCAGAACTGATGAAAACATTACAAAAATTCATCACACCGTGTGTGAAAACCATTAGCTGACTGCGAAAAGTACAGTAGAGCAAGTAAACACCAATAGAGAAACAAGAAAAGCTTAACTGAAAATCTTGACATAAGGAAGATGTGGCTCTTGCTTTGTGACTTTGCACCTGCTTACACAACACTGTTTTTGAGGAAGTTTTTATCTAGTAAACAAATCACTGTATTGGAACCCCCTCCCTACTCACCTCATCTGGCTCCCAGTGACCTTTTTCTTTATCAGAAAATAAAGGAAATAATGAAGACATTGTGACGACATTCAGGACATCAAAGGTAATATGATGATAGCTCTGATGGCCATTCCACAAAGAGAGTTCCAAATTTGTTTGGAAGGGAAGACTAGGTGCTGGGATCCATTCATAGCTTCCTAAGGGGAGCACTTCAAAGGCGCCCATAGTGATATTCACAACGAGGTATACAGCGCTATTTCTAGGATAAGATCATGGGCTTCATTGTTACACCTTGTAAATGTGAACTTTTAAAAATCATGTGTGGTCTCTGCAATTCTGAGGTAGTACCATTATACTGGAGAATTGACTCAGAAACTCCTAATGTATGTATCTGTGTGCTTCTTTGGATCTGTGTATATCATGAGTAGAGAAAAACAGGTGGGCCAGTGTCTCCTAGAGGTAATTTTCCTAATAGGAACAGCTTTGTAACAGGTTTAAAACCAGATAGGACCTTAACACCTCAGTCCTACCATTTCTGCTACATTCCTGAAGCTTCTGGAGAGAGAGAATACGAGGTAGTGATTTGGAGCGTGGACTGCAGAGTCAGGTTGTGCCTATCCGCGACTCCACCACTTACTAACTGTGTGGTCTTAAACAAGTTATTTGACCTTTCCTGGAGTTACTACTAGGCATTTGTTAGGGCTGATGTTAAAACTGACAGTCCAAAAATGTTACTGTTTTCACCCTGAGAAATCAAACAAATCAAGTAATTCAGCTTCTGTTCGATTTCAGTGAGTCACAAAGATTTGAGACTGACTACATACTGGATAAATCTGACCTCTTGCCTTAATTACATGATATTCATTGCTTTTTCATTGTTCTCTTTAATATGTCTTTCATGGGTTACTACCCAACTTTACCAGTAATAACTGATATTTTAATGCCCCCTTCCAAATACCACATAATCAACATAGTGAAATCAACTTTGAACTTTCTTAACAATCACTAGCAAATCTCTACTTTCTAAGAAACTCAGCTTTTTATTTTGTCATAAAATGTTCACATTTTAGCACCTATATAGTAAGTATACCTATTGTGTGTACATATTTTTTCAGATGAGGATTTGCTGCCATTTAGTATATATTGATTGTCTTTTCTGCCAAAATCTGAAAGTTACATTCCTAGGAAACCTGAAATTAACAAAAAACCCCTTCTAAGGAGTTTTAGACACCATTGTGTTATAATGAGAGTTTTAGACTCACAACATCACATTTATTTTTCCTTTAGGAATTCTAATACTAAAATTAGTTTTGTTCATTGCTTGAGATAGAATCTCACTTTGTCACCCCAACTAGAGTATGCAGAGGTGTCATCATAGTTCACTGCAACCTCAAACTCCTGCCCAGGTTAGAGTGTAGTGGCATGATCATAGCTCACTGCAGCCTCCAACATCTGGGCTCAAGCAGTCCTCCCACCTCAGTTTCTCCCTGCTAAACATCCATGGCACTACAGAAGGGGTTACCATACATGACTAATACAGTAGAACGTCCATAGGTGACCACCTTCCTACCTTGACCACCTCCTAAAGTTGATCTAATTTTCATAGACAGAATATGCACCATATGTGCAGTAGGCCCAGTTCCTTGTGTTAACCAATTTGTTATAGTCCTTTGGGTGGTCAACTTACAGAGGTTCTACTATATTTTTAGTTTTTTGTTTTGTTTTGCTTTTTGTAGAAACCAAGTCTTGCTATGTTGTCCAGGCTGTCTTGAACTCCTGGGCTTAAGCATCTTCCCTCCTCGGCCTCCCAAAATGCTGTGATTGTGGATGTGAGTCATTGCACTCAGCCCATTTCAGGTGGTAAGAATTCAAGATGTGGTCCCTATAGAATCTGAAATGCCATCTGTTCCACCTGCATAATATCCCCCTCAACAGGCTAGAATAGATAGGAGGAGCCATCTATCTGCTATCCTCCACCCGTTTCTTCAACTGAGGAATCAGCAGAAGCTTTGAGTTTGGGGTTTTGTTTATTTTTCCCAAACACATGAGCAGGTTCATCTCAAACTGTTAAGAGCTGATTCACAATCCAGACTGCCTTGACTACCAACAGTTCAGGAAAGTGTTTATTTCATTCTTTCAAAATCTATTTTAAAATAATGAGGACAAAGCTGTGTGAAGTGCATGTAGACAGGTGCAAAATCCAAGATCCCTCAGTAGTGTTATAGGTCTGTTCTGAAATACAGACTCCCGTGTCCATGGCCACTCTGGATTTGTATGTTCGGGCTAAGGACACATTAAAATATGTTTCTATTATAGTAGCCAACAATGCAGCTGGAAGAAAAATAAATCACCCATTACTGCAAAAATGTTATCACCAAATGAAGTATTTCAAAGTTTAACTCTTACAAAATTCCTTCCAGAGAAGAATACTGAAAAGCATTGCCCTATACAACTCCTAGGGAGGGAGACTGAGGCATGAAGAGGTTAAGTGAGTTGTCCAAGGTCACCCAGGAAGTCAAGAAATTAACCAGAAATAGTACCCAGGGCTCTTGCCTCATTCACCACCGCCCCCACCACTGGACCACACTTCCTAATGTCAGCAAAGCAGGAGACCACAGCGGTTTGCCAGTAACATCAAATAGCATTTTGCCAGTGTAATTTACCTCTTTCGGAATTAAATAATAATACCATTTTACCTTAATCTATCACCTTTTATCCCAGAGGAGCCTAAAGTGCTAAGTGCTTCAGTTATGAGTTTTAGCAGCTTACATATAAATCACTTCACACACCATTAAAATGCAGCTGTCCTTGGAGTCAGTGTTGCAGCTGTTAAACGTAAGTATCCCAACTGTTAAACATTTATTGAGCACCAACGATTTGCTAAATGTTAGAAAGGAGGCAGAATTTTAATTTCAGGAGTTTATAAGAACTAAGAAAGAAATATGGGAGAACTATGTAAAATGCTGATGACATACAAGTAGAAATCAGACTATTTCTGAAACACATTTCTGTTTCTAGTGAATGTAATCATCAAAGGGTCTAAAAAATCACCTTTGGTTGTAAGGACCCTTAGAAAAATGCTCTAAAAATGGGAAAGCAATAGCTCATACCACAGGCAAAGCTGTTCTAGATTGATCCCAAGGCATTCTACTAGTCTTTACCTGATTCTTCACATTCATTTCTCCTTCCTTGTGTTCAGGCACCTGCCATGACAAATTAAAAAAAGCGAAGGCCAATAAGTTTATGTATAACCTTGACCTGACTTTCCCATAGACCTCCATTATATAACTAGAGACATTTTTCCACCAGGGAAGAAAAATGGATCCAGAAGAGAAACAAAGCATACTTAGCACACAATAAATAATGATACAGTTAATGGAAATATAATAATTTGGTCAAAATGGAAAGATAATAATATGATAAATGGTCAAAATAAATATGTTATTTCTTTTTGACAACAGTTCCCACACAATGTACTTTAAAATATATCCTGCCATAATAAATCTTATGTGTCTAGTAAATTCAGAGTAGAAATTATGAATGGAATTCATCAGGATTACTTTGTTTTTTTTTTTTTTTTACATCCCACATGAAAAGTCAAAGGAAAATAAATGACATTGAAAGGAACAGAAAATTCCAGATAAAGAACTGAGTTTCTACTACACCTATCCATGACTAAGACAGAGATAGACCACATTGTCTACTACGTCTGTCCACAATATATTGCCATTGCTCCAACATCATTTCATTGTACTAAACAATCTAAATGTTTGCTTTTGGAGATGAACAATTTGCTCTGGTTTTGAAGCACAGAAGCATAGAAAGGGAATCTATCTGACGAGTTGTAGACATCATCCCAAACACATGGCTTAGGAATAGAATAGAATAGAACAGAATAGAAATGGAATAGAAATAAGAAAAGCTTTCTTTCCCAACAGTTTTCTCTGGTATCAAAACTAAACAGAAGCAAGTGATTTGTGTACCTGATTTTGCAAACAGAGTCTTTTCTGAATTTATTTACTAATTCTAGATGTCATTTCATGGAGTCTTCAGGGTTTTCTAAATATAAGGTCACATTATCAGCAAACATATAGTTGGACCTTACCTTTCCTGATTTGAATGCTTTCTCTTGCCTGAATGCTCTGGCTACAACTTCCAGGACAATGTTGAATTCAGGTGATGCCACTGAGTACATTTGTCTTGTTCCAGTTCTTAGGTGGTATGCTTTCAACCTTTTTTGATTCTATATAATGTTGGCTATAGGTTTGTCATATATAGCTTTAATAATTTTGAAGTATGCTCTTTCTGTGCTTATTTTGTTCAGGGTTTTTATCATGAAGGGGTGATGGATTCTACTGAATCTTCTTTCTAATCACATGTTCTTTTCTGAATCTGTTTTTGTGGTAAATCACATTTATTGATTTGCATATATTGAAGTATCCTTGCATCCCTGAGATGAAACCCATTTGCTCATGGTGAATTACCTTTTTGATATGCTATTAAATTCAGTTTGCTAACATTTTATTGTGGGTTTGTTTCTCCTATGTTCAAAACAGATATTGTTCTGTCATTTTCTCTTTTTGTTATGACCTATACTAATAACAGTCAGCTGGGCGTCAAATCAAGGACTCAATACCACTTACAACAGCTACAAAGAAAATAAAGTACCTAGAAATATACTCAATGAAGGAAGTGAAATATCCTCTATAAGGACAGCTACAAAACACTGATGAAAGAAACTGTAAATGACACAAAAAAAATGGAAAAACATCCCATGGACTGAAAAAATCAACATTGTTAAAATGTCCATACTGCTCAAAGTGATTTACAAATTCAGTACAATTCCCATCAAAATACTAATGTCCATAGATTAAGAAAAAATAATCCTTAGCCTCATATGGAACCATAAAAGAGTGAGAATAATCAAAGACATCTCAAGCAAGAAGAACAAATCTGAAGGGATCACATTACTTGACTTCTAATTATATTACAAGGCTGTGGTAACAAAAACAGCATGGTACTGGTATAAAAACAGAAACATAGACCAACGGCGAACCCAGTAATTAAACCACACAGCTATGTCCAACTGACCTTTGACAAAGCATACAATAATGTACACTGGGAAAAGGACACCCTATTCAATAAATGGCGCTGGGAAAATTGGATAGTCATATGCAGAAAAAAGAAAAAATACATGAACCCTATCTCTCACCATATACAAAATCAATGTAAGATGGTTTAAAGACTTAAATGTAAGGCATGAAACCACAAAAATTCTAGGAAAAAAATTAAAAACTCTTCTAGACATCACCCTAAACAAATAACAAAAAATTATGATTAAGACAACAAAGACAAAAAACAGCAACAACAAAAATAAATAAAAGAGACAAGTTAAAGGAAACAGAGTAAAGAGACAACTTACAGAATGGGAGAAAATATTTTCAAAATATACATTCAACAAGGGACTAATATCCAGAATCTATAAGAACTCAAACAAATCAGCAAGAAAAAAACAAACAACCTCATCAAAAAGTGGGCAAAAGACATGAATAGAATTTTCTCAAGACAAGATAGCAATGGTCAACAGACATCAAAAAAAAGTTCAAAATCATTAATTATCAGTAAAATGCAAATTAAAACCACAGTATAATAACACCTTCCCCTGTCAGAATGCCCAAAATGCAGAGAACAAAGAACCCTTATACACTGTTGGTGAGATTACAAATTATTACCACCTCAATGGAAAACAGCATGGAGATTGCTCAGAGAAATTAATGCAGACCTACCATTTAATCCAGAAATCCCACTACTAAGTTATCTGCCCAAAGGAAGATAAGTCATTTTATTGAACAAACACCTGCATGCAAATGGTGATCACAGGGCAATTTACAATTGCAAATATACGGGATCAACTTAAGCATCCATCACTTAATGAATGGGTGGATAAAGAAAATGTGATCTGTGTGCACATATCATGGAATACTACTCAGTCATGAGGAGGGAAATACATCTTTTGCACCAACTTAGATGAAACTGGTGACTACTAGCTTAAGTAAATCATTTCACAAATGCATACAACCACCACATGTTCTCATTAATCAGGGATAGCTAAATGATTGGCACATACGGCACAAAGATATGTAAAAGACATTGAACAACAAAGAAAAGGGAAGGGCAGGAGGGGAATGAGGGCTAAAAACTTTCCTGTCGGGTACTATGAATACTATTCTAGTGACAGGCTCACTGCAAGCCCTAACTTTGGTATCATACAATATATCCATGAAACAAAAACATTTGTACCCCCTTAATATCCTGAAATTTAAAAATTATTATCAAAGATAAAAAAATTAAATAATAATGAACATACTTCAAGACCTGCTTTACTTTGTTGTTTTTGTTGACTTCCAGATCCACAATGGAGCAGTCCAGATATTTAAAACACCTAACACAATCTTCCTAGAAGAGCATAATCTGAAGGCATAAAAACCCTGGGTAAAAGAAATAAAATTTAATTGTTTTCAAGTACTTGTTGCACTGTGAGTTAGCATAAGGTCTACTATGGATTAATAAATAGCTTAAAATAATTTGGAATTATTTTCCCTTAAAATTTACTTTTTAGATCTTAACTTTCCAATAGATATATATGCCGCAGCATTAAAATCCATACAATTAGGTAGAAATATGATGGATAAAGCCTGATTTAGCTAAGAAAAAGTGTAAATTTCTCAGAAATGTAAATTGACAAGATGCTCAACCTGGTGCAACCATAAAATGCAAATGCTGGGAAGGCTAGAAAGAGTCTTAGGATGTAATCACTTATCTCCTCATTCCACATCGTTTATCAAGTCTTCAGCTAGTGCCAGACGTAAGAAGAATGCTGGTGAGGAATAACATGTTGTCTCTGAAGAGCTTAGCATTCAGTGATAAAACCAGATATAAAACAAATAAGTTGAATAATTAATTAATTCACCATTCAATAGGAAAATAAAGATATATACAGAGGTGCCAAGAAATGTATACACATTTTAAGAAAGGAAAAAAATTATATTAAATTTATAATACTCAAGTCATGTTTGACTTCTGCAATTACAAGAGGTGCTCAAACATGACCTGAATTCATCTTTTGTTATCAATATATATTGAGCATTACAATTTTAATACACTTTTTTTCTTAAAATGTACATAATTTTTTGGCACCCTATGTATGTATGTAAAAAGATATTTCAGAAGAGAAGAAGGGGGAGAGGAGAGATACAGAGAAAGAAATCTAAACTCTAAAGAATTAATAGGATTCCACCAGGAAAAAGGCTCAGTGGTTGGACGGGTGGATTTTAAAAGAGGAGAATCCTAAAATAAGGACAATCATTGGTGTAGGTCACATCCCACTTGGCAAATGAATTATGTCTGAAAGATACCCCTATAGTGACAGGACTTGAAATACTCTCTTTATGGAATAACTGGAGTCAATAGGAATCCTTCATCCTCAAGGAAGAAAAAGGAGAAAAACATTTGTAATCCTCTGATACTTGAGGATTCTCATGTAAAAGATTCTCAGGAGAGAACAGCTTGTCCTGTTTGGCTTCAAAGAACAGAATAAGGAGGAATAGTGGGGACAAATGACGAAGAGGCAGATTTTGTCTTGACACATGGAGGGACTTCTAATGAAAGCTGTTCCCAAATACAGGAGTTGTCATCATGACTAGAGGTGTTGCGGCCGTATAAATTTTCCACAGGGCTGCTGCTGAGGAATTGTAACCCTCACGTGAGTGAATTAACTGACATATATGATCTTCATTTCTCTTCTGTGTCTAAAAAAGTTAATGTAAACCCAGCCTGAATAGTTGTAGTTTTGGCTTACTTTACAAGTGCAGGGCATACATGGTGTTAAGTCTCTGCTTTCCTGATGAGGCCCCAAAGCTGACAGCAATGAATGAGACATGAGACACCATAGGCCCCAGGATTTTCTAAGAGGTAGACAAAGTCAGCTCTGTAACCCTCAGCCTATGGTTCACCTCTGCCTTGCTTAAATAAGCAATCAAGAATTACAAGAAAAGATAAGAAATTCGAAGAAAATTTGTAGAAATAAGAAGTACTGTGGCATTTCTCTTCCTTTCCAATGATAGGTGGGAAGAGAATCCATCATCTCTTAATTCCAGCAAGCCACCCTCTGAAAAACAAACTGAGGGGTTTAAACACTTTGCAGATATGACTAAAATACTCCAATGCAACTTCACAAGGAAGAGATGTTGATCTCTTGACTTGAGCTTAATCCATTGGTTGCAATTATAAGACAAATGTTTTATGAATGAAAAATTTGACTATGTACCTTGGAATTTGGGGAATATGGACACCAGAGCATGATTCTTGCTGAAGGCAAGGAGAGAGGAGAGTCTCGAGAATAGCACATTCTTCCCAAGTTTGGTAGGACAAGAATATATAAGTTTCCTTAAAAAGCAAATAGAGGCTCGGCGCCTGTGGCTCAAGTGGCTAAGGCACCAGCCACATACACCGGAGGTGGCGGGTTCGAATCCAGCCCTGGCCTGCCAAACAACAATGACGACTGCAACCAAAAAATAGCTGGGCATTGTGGCAGGGGCCTGTGGTCCTAGCTACTTGGGAGGCTGAGGCAGAAGACTCGCTTGAGCCCAGGAGTTGGAGATTGCTGTGACTGAGATGCCATAGCACTCTACCCAGGGGGACAGCTTGAGGCTCCTGTCTCAAAAAAAATAAAATAAAATAAAATAAATTAAAAAAAAAAAAAGTAAATAGACACTGTAGAAGATAGCTGGGCCAGAGGATTTGTGAAAAGATTTTGCCTTCAAGGCTTCTTGCTGACATGAAAGGACCCCAGAGTAAACCCCTGGGCAGGAGTTGAGGGAGAATGCAAGTTTCAGGATAGAGGCCTTCAGCACTGATGCAGGGGACTGGGTGTGGGGAGCATCTCTTAAATACCCACCAAAGTTCTCTAGGAGAGAGCACTGTATATCATAGAGATCATTAAATAAGCAATCAAGAATTACAAATAACTAAGAAGGTAATATTGTGCTTTTTCCTTTAATCTCCCCTTTTCCTTATTGCCCAAAGCAATAGTGTAAATAGGCATTTTGGTATTACAGCTTCCTAGGCTAATAAAATGGCCAGAGCCTGTGACTCTAGTACCTGGAAAGTACACCTTTTGGGGTAGTACCTAAACCTTTCAGAGACTAAGAACCTCATTCTCTTGCCTTGATTCACAATTCGGACAAAGCCCTAATCCATACAATGGCTTTCTCTTGGAATCTGGAAGGTATTTTCCCCTTCTCTCTGAGATTGGAGAGTCTGCAAGCTACAAATCACAACCTGTGGGCCAAATCGGTTCTGCGTTGTTCCACAAGATAACAATGGCTGTTGTACCTTTTGGATGGAAAAAATCAAAAGAAAAACAATATTTCATAAAGTGAAAATGATTAAAATATTTAAAATTCAAACGTTAATGCCCATAAATAAATTTTATTTGGACTCAGCCATGTTCATTTACTTATGTATTATCTGTGACTGGTTTTACAGAACACAGCAGTTGGAAAGAATCTACTCTTAGGCAAAGCCTAATATATTTATTATCTGAAATTTCACAAAATATGTTTTTGATCCTTGCCCAAGAAGATTGCCTTACACCGGCAATATCCATCTACTTATCCTCTTTTTGTAAATAAAGCAACAGCAACAACTAAAAAATATGTACCTGCTTTAAAAGAGTACATTTGATGATGGGGTTTAAACACTTTGCAGATATGACTAAAATACTCCAGTGCAACAGTAATTGCTGACTGTTGATTTCTCTTATTTTAAACAACAGCATGGGGTTTAATCATGGGCACATTCTCAGGAACTGTCCAGAAATAAAGTCTTTATAGATGGACATTGCCCCTGACTATACCACAACTCTGAAAGTCACATGGTGGATTTATTTAGTCTCCTCTTTCTTGGGAGTGCTCAGTAACATACCTGGGCTAATATTTGTTATGGCTCAAATCACTTTTCCTCTTTTATCCCAGGGAGAAGAATGACAAAAGAAAGGAACTCTGCGCTCCCACACTGTGAGACTGCTGGGAAATGAGAAAAAACTATAATCATTCACTTCTCTGGTGCTGGGTAAGAGTAAAGGGATAACCAAGAAACAAATTTGTCAAAGTGCCCATCTGTGCAGAGAGGCCCATGCTTAATTTAGCTAAATACACACGTACGCGTATATAAAAGGCACCACCATTACTCTCTTAGAGCCCAAGCCTGACATCAGAATATGAAGGTCAGTTCTCTGTGTGTTTCTGATTACAGAATAAAATCCTCAGACCTGCTGTTCTGGGTAGTCCAAGTTGGCTCAGTCCTTTTCTCTACCCCACATCCTGGTTCTGGAGCACTAAGCAGCCATCAGCATGTCATTCCTGCCTCCTAACCTCCAGTCACTCTGCACCTCCACACCTGAGGTCCATTATCAGCTACGTTCCTTTTAGATATAGTCAATCTGACAATTAAAAACTCAAAAAAATTACTGCTTCATTTTGATGGCTCTACTTTAAATATTCCAAAGGTTCCTCTTTTAATTTCTTGTTATAATTTCAGCCATTGAGTTTAGTCTTTTTATAGATCTGGTCTGCCTTTTCTTTACATACAGAGGAGGGACAAGTAAGTTCGTGAACTCATTCTAGAAAAAATGCTACATACCACATTCCTGAATATCACTACAATCTCCTGAGTAGCACTCCCATGGATATCTAGGGTATGTAGCACTGTTTCTAGGATAAGTTTGTGAACTTAATAATCATACCTCATGCAATGACAGCACTCAAGGTCATTCCAGAAACAGAGCTCCAAAATTGCTTTGAAGGGGGGACTAATCACTGGCATTAGTGCATAGCTTCCCAAGAAGAGTACCTTGAAGGTGACCACAGTGATATTCAGCAATGAGGTATGTAGGACTTTTCCTAGGATGAGTTCCTGTAATTATTCAATTAAATGTAAGCTCCTGAGGTCAATTAAAGGATACATCTTTATTTCTAATCGAAAAGTCACACATGCCCAGTTGATCTTCATTATTCACAGATCCCATATTTGTGCATTTGCCTATTTGCTAAAATTTATTGGCAATCTCAAAATCAATACTCATGACCCTTTCACTATCACTTGTGGACATGCACAGAATGATGAAACATTTGATTGCCTGATGCACATTTCTCTGTCTTGTTTCAGCTCTCATCTGTAAACGAATGTTCATTTAGCGGCCTTCTGAGTGCCATTGGTTGTTTTTTTTTTTCTTATTTGGGAGGGTACTTTTTGTTAGTGATTTTGCCCCTAAATGTAGTGCTGTGATTCTGCATAGAGTTTCTAAGTGCAAGGAAGCTGTGATTTGCCTTATGGAAAAAATATGTGTTACATATGCTTTGCTCAGCCATGAATTATAGAGCTGTTGGCTGTGAATTTAATGCTAATAAATCAAAAGAGTATATTAAACAAGATATCTTTAAACAAAAGTACATATAAATCTAGGTTATCTATTGACTGGTCAACAAAAATATGGTGACCTAGAGGCTCACAGGAACCTAACCCTGTGTGTCCCCAGGAGCAATTGTTCAGTATTCACTAATTCAGGATTCTCAGTAACTATATGTGATGTAAGTATACTGCATGATGAGAATCAACAATATGTGTATCCCACCACTCCAAGAAAGTTGGAGCTAGTGGTGGCTTATTTCCCTCTGGAAACATGCTGCTGACATTGGATTAACAGTTAGACAAACAACTGAGAAGATTCAGAGTAGTGTACCCCTTTGGGTAATGCAAAGCTACTTGATATTACCTGTCTGTTCCCAAGCCATAATTTGGTTTCCATCTTAACATGGGTCAATGGCCTGCTTTTATTTCATTGCTTCAGTGAAAGAAAAAATAGGCTTTAATTCAGAGATGTCAAATATATGGCTCATGTGCCCCCACCCCCTTCTCCTCGTTCCTGGGACATGTTGTTAATCGCTCATTGTACTCCCATTGAATTCTGACGTGGTTATAGAATCAGCCTCAGCGCAGTGCTGTATGTGGCCACTAATAAAGATTGGAGTGGGGATGCTGACTGAAATAGTTCCCCATGACAATAAGCATTATATGCTCTCATCTGCTTTGATAGACTCTAAATTGTATGCACAGTGTGGATTTTGTGATACTCAATAAAAAGCTTCTAGGAAACAGTCCTGAATGGGTTGTATATTACCAAGTCATCACATGGAGTACAGGATTGTAGCATAAACATGTATTGGCTCCTACTGTGGTTAGGCAGTCTCCGTGGTGTATACGGGAATTGTTGTTGCAATAACCCATACCACCAGTCAACATTCACCAGGAATGAAAGTTCATCCTGCTGCTTTTCATTGCAAAGAAGAGTGAAGTTAGATCAGAGCAAAACCTAAATTACCATCTCCTAATTGTCTCCTCTCACTTCTCTCTCCCAACCTGATTTCCGTCATTGCTTTGTGATAACTCCATGTATAAGGAAGCTCAAAATGCAAACACAAATGCATTATATTTAATATACAATAGCATCTAATTTAGGATTTACTTAAAGTTTGCTATAAAATCTGGTAGACAATGCTGGATGTTATAGAATTACACTATAAGTGAATAAAGGAACAAGGGATGTTTTGAATATATGACATAGGTAAAGCAGGGTTGAATAAGTTGTATTTATTTTGCCAGTGTTTTAGAAGACTTAGATTTAAGAAGTATATTCAAGAGGGAGGTTTTCTTTTCTCCACTGTTACCTTTAACAAATTAAATTATGTTGACTCCCATCTGCTGAGGCTACTTTGGGCAGATGACATAACCATTCAAGTAGCAAGAAACCATCCTTTCAGGCTATAGTAGTCCAGTTGAATCTAACTAAATAAATGAAATTCTATCCTCCATGCAATTGAAAGTTGTGCTTCTCTCCCATCAGGTCTGGACCAAGACTCCCCAGACCAGTGATGTGGGACAGAGGACTTCAGTTCTTTCAGTATCCCTTGCTTTAATTCCTCCCCTCCAACCCAAGGCTCTTTTGTTTCAGGTTTCTCGGGGAACAAGATGAAGGAAGGTTAAAGGGAAAGGTGCGCTATTATTTGCCTAACTGTTTATAATTCTTGATTGCTTGTGTAATGGTCTCTCTCTATGGAGGACTTTTGTGGTTTCTTAAGAAATGTTCCCCAACTTCCAGTTTCCTGCTTTCATGCCAAAGACATCTACCCTAGAACTTGGGTAGAACTTCCCTAGAACTTCCTCCATTCCTGTTCATGGATTTACTCTGGGGGTCCTCTCATGCCAGCAGGAAGCCCTTGAAGGCAGAGTCTTTTCATAAATGCTCTAGCCCAGTTCTCTGCTGCAGTGTCTATTTGACTTATAAAGAAACTCAGGTGTCCTTGTCCTTCCCCCTCTAGAAACATGTGCCATTCACATGGCTCTCTTTGCTTTCAGGCAAGACTCACACACAGGTGTTCATGATCCTCAAATTCTAGGGCAATGACCCAAATTGTAGATTGTCTAGGAACTACAGTCATAGCCTTCAGCTATGTCAGCAGTCTAGAAACCAAAGTAACTGCTCCATGAAAACCTGAGGAGCTAATACTGCCACTTAAATCACTATGACTCAGACTTACATTCTTAATTCTAGCCTACCTGGTCTGGCCTACTATATTTAATTAAATTATTCTCTTTGGACTTTGACAGGTTCTGCCTCATTGATATTTTCTTTTGAGAAGGGCAACCATGGAGGAAAGTGGGCAATGCACCAGTTGGAGCACAGCATCTAGGTTCATGGCTGTCTAGTCAGCACTAAGTAATAACCTAGACAGTGGACTGAGATTTCTATTACAAGAGTTCTAGCATTACAAATAGTCAAAACTGAAAAAAAAGTGACTTTCATGTATGGCTTTGCATAGAGAAAACAATATAATTTGAAAAGATAAACTCTGCAAACTGAGCTATTCGACCCCACGTGCTATATTGCTATATAAAAGTCTTTTTCTTCAAGATATCTAATGGAGCTGGGGTTTGTCCTTGAGAGCACCTGGTTTCCCTATAGGCATTTAAGTAACTAAAATGTTTTTATCCACTACTAGGTAGTAAGAATTCACAGAGTATGTATTTGATTTAGACCTCACAAGACCCTGATACCGATCACCGTTTATGACTGTTCTACAGATGACAGAAACGAGGTCCTGAAGTACAGTTTGACTTGCTCAAACTAGCAAGTGACAGAAAGAAGAATCAAACTCATGCTACTTGGCCGCATTACACTCTGTGGATGCCTTATTGATTAATAACCTAAACCCATTAGGAAGTTACTCCACTCTTTGAGGGTTTAGCAATGCAAAGTTTTCAGAATTCAACAGAGAACTAAGAGGTGAACTGAAAAGCCTCTAAACAGCCTCAATAAATGCCAATGTTTAGGAATTTAATACCTTGCATTTCCTAACAGAAAAGTTGGTCAACCATCACTCGGAGACAATCTGATTTATTAGAGACATCATTTTAATCAGTTTGAGTATCTGGTTTTCTAATGCCAGACAACATATTATGAAAGAACTCAGAAAGATCCAGGAAAAGAGCTGATCTGATAGTTTAACCACTGGAAAGGAAACGGAAAATAATTATGATATAAGGATGCAACATATATAGCTGTCTAAGACCATTTAGTGCAGTGCCTATACTCTGTTTTATATTGTGATGTAGTAGTTAATTTTGAAAATTAAAATGAGTCATGGAGAAAGGCTTAAATGTTGCTCATCACATGCTGCTTTTAAAAGCAAGAAAGTTTATGAAACATTTTTGAGTTTTTTTTAAATGAAATGAGTTTAAAATGTTAAAGAAAGTTTGGGAGCTTAAAAGCATACAGTTATAGACAAATATTACTTTACCACCAAGCAACACCAGGCATTTTTTTACTTGTGGGTTAGCTCAGGCCAGGTGACCTTGATAACCACCTCCATACTCATCCAGGCCCCCTATATGTCTGTAAAGGCAATGCACATGCAGGGGTGCATGGGAAGCCCTCGAGCTAAGCCAAAGAACTTCTTGCAAAGAGTTAATTCTTGGAGACACCATGCCAAGTGAAAGATGTGAAATCAGAAGCCAGGAGCAGAGGTAGAGGTCAATTTCCAGAAACATCAGCAAACATTGCTGAAAGTTGAAGAGCTGGGGCAGGAGGAAGGTTAACTGGACAATGGGAGAAATCAAGAAATGTCTCAAAGAAACAAATGGATAACAAAAAGAAGATTTTGCAGGTGAGAGCATTGCATGGAAAGCCAGAATGGTGCCTTTTCCTGGTGGTAGTAGATATTACAAGTCTTCGTGTCTACTTAAACCCATCTATGACATGCTACTCTGGCAGCACCTCCAGTCTGCTCTGCAGAGTCCTGGGTTAAACCTTTCCTTTTACTTTCTTATCTGGAAGTGAAAGGGCAGGAGATGATGTCTCCAAATTATTCAGCTCAGCATTTTTTGGATTTAGCAGCCTAGCTATTTGGCATATTATGCATATTATAAAAAGGACAGAGATGTTATACTGGATTTTTACAATTCCTCAGGGTGAAAATTCTCTCATAAAAATATCCCAGAAGTAACAATGTTTTAAATATGCAAGTTTCTCAGATTCCCCCTCATAACTAGAAGCATAGCAAAAAGGCACTATAAGCAAGAACCAAAAATCAATCCGGTCTAACTCATTTTCTGTCTCGGTGATTAAATATGTTTGATTGCCACAAATTAAAGCCACAGCCCAATGTTTCTAGGTAGATTTCAGTTGAAAATCTCTAAAAGTAATGATGAAACACCTATGGGTTTCCCAAATATTTTCTCCTTCTTGTGTTTTGTTTTGTTTTGTTTTGTTTTATTGAGATAGAGTCTTACTCTGTTGCCCTGGGTAGAGTATGGTAGGGTTATAGTTCACAGCAACCTCAAACCCTTGGGTTCAAGTGATCTTCTTGTTTCACCTTCCACAGTAGCTGGGAATACAGGTGCCTGCCACAATGCCCAGCTAATATTTATTTTCTTATCTTGAGCTTGCATTGCTAAGAGTTCTTTTCATTGGCAAAGAAAATAATTACTAAGTTGCCTTAACTTTATTTCCCACATATTTCCAATTGAATTTTTCTGAAGATTTAGATCCCTTTTCCATGAGGCATCTGTGGTTCTTTCACTTGCTCCATGTTCCTACCTTCTGAAGTTCTGAAGAAATGATTATTTCTAGTCTGACCATTACCCTACTTCCCTTGTCTTGTCCGGGTTGCCAAGTCAGAGAGAAATCTGTGTCTCCGATAAAATTTTGTGCATGGTTCAATTACTCATGTAAAAACAATTAGACCACTAATACATTGAAATTCATTGTACTGGATTTTACTAACTGACCAATATTCTATATCGAACAAACAAAATGTGAGCTCTGTTAAAGGTGAAACTATCTTTCTTGTTAATTGTTATTTCAACATCATCTACAATACATGAAATGAATTAAATAGATCAATAAATACATGTTAAATAAATGAAAGACTAAAAATCCCTGTTAACACCCTGTTGCATCACATAATACCACTCTGGCCATGCACACATGTGGAATTAATTAAATATATTGATATACCAATACACATGACACCAGAAATATGAAGCATTCTTCCTGTTTTCTTCTTCCTAAGTTATAAATAGAATAACAAAATCTTTTCAATGTTCTTAATAATTAAAATAAAATATTTTAAGTTTGACATTAAAAAAAAAGAAAACTCTTATAGAAATACAATGATGATTCTGTGTAAACACTGTTGTTGTTGTTGTTTTTTTCCTAGCAAATCTCTTTAATAAACTCACTACTTAGTTTAACAAAGAGTTAGTAAAATGTCAAGAGCAGGGGTAAGGGCTCTGGAGTCAGAATGTGTTAGTTCATCCCCACTTCTGACACCTGCTGGCCTTGGACACTCACTTAAAATCCCTGCCCTTTGTTTCATTCATTTGAAAGTGAAGATAGTATCTACCTCATGGGATCATATGAGGTTAAGTGGTTATGCTTGTTATTTGTTTATTGTCTCTCAGCCCAAATTCACTCTTCTATCCTCTTACTTATAATGCCAGAGAAGGACTCTACAAATGATATTTTCTCATACTTCTTTACCAGTGTTGGGGTCTTCCAATAAAAGGGATAACAGATATATTAGAAGGTAGGAGGAGGGAGAAAGGATTTCCTTCTTTTCTTTGGTATTTTTGTCAACATAATTCATTACATTTTGTTCAATTTTATTTCAACATACCTGCCCCCTTGGCAGTATTAACAGCGGCCTGTCTATGCCATTATCTCAGAGAATGAAGTGTCAGCTCTATAGGGCTATTTCTCAAATTGGTAAGATGTCAGGTGCAGCCAAAAGACACCTTTCATCAAAAGCCTGAGCACACTCCTATGATATACCAGATTCCAAAAATTTCATCTTCTTGGTTTCCCAAATGTGTGGGTTAAAGCACACATAGCTGCTTTATGTACTTATTTATTGCTGAGTGTTACCTTTTTTGCCTTTTCAGCTCTTCAACACCCGTGTAACCAATTCCCTATATTAAAATGCTGCAACTCAAACACCTAGTGTGATTACTATTTTCCTGCCTGGACCCTGACATATAATAAGTGGATATTTGCAAAGTGCTTAGAACAGTGCATGACACATAGTAAGGACTCAATAACTTCTAGCATTTTTGTTACCATATTGTTGAATTATTTATCAGGACAACAGCACCTGATTCTTAGTTTTCATAGTCATGAGAAAAGTAGCTGAATTTGAGAGAAAAGCTGGAAATTATTCTTTCCACAATTCATGTGAATAAAACATACCACTTTGCAACCAGAAAATAACATGAAGTAGAAATGAACTAAACATTTCCTAAAAAGAATAGATGATGTACTTCTCCAGCTCTTTATGGTGACAAAAAGTTTTTCTATATTTCTAACCCACCACAGACTTGTGTGCAAGCATGGTCAATAAATAGCTTGTGTTACCCATGACAGAGCATGAGAGTTCAACACAGTAACCTGTTCTATATTTTGTGTGACAACTTGAGTCTACCGGTCATGAGCTTGGATGTTGTCTCAGTTTGCTTGTGCTGCTATAACAAAATACTCAAGACTGGGTCATTTATAAATAATAAAAATTTACTCCTTATGATTCTGGAGGCTGGGAAGTCCAAGATCAAGGTGCTGGTAGGATTGATGTCTACTAAGGGCTCTGTCTTTGTTTCTAAGAGGGTACCTAGTTGCTACATCCTCCAGAGGGAACAAACACTGTGTCTTCACATGGCAGAAAGGACAGTAGGGCAAGAGAGCACTCCTATCAACCTCAAGGCTTTACACAGGGGTACTAAGCCCATTCTCAAAAACAGATGCCTCATTCCTTAATGCTTTTCCACAGACCATACTTATTAGTAATACTGCATTGGGAATTAACATGAATGTTAAAGAGTATATCATCATTCCAATCACAGCAGATGTTGTGGCAACATTATATTGCCAAAAAAGCTTCTGAACTTTTACTCCCATATTCTATACTTATCTTTGGTGGACTCATTCCCAAAAGTTTGAAATGGTCCAGAAAACACTTTGAATAGCATTCTTCCAAGCTCAAACCCAAAACCATGGCATCTTCTCTGATTTCCCAATAATATTCTTTTTGCCTCAGATATTTAACACATACTATCTGAGACTATAGAGATTTTTGTAATTAATTTGTTTGTTTTTAAATTCATGGCTTATTTTTTTTAAAATTATTTTAATTCTCTGGGGGAAAAAAGTCTTTTATAAAACCTGTATTCCTCTAAGAAACTGCATGTGAGATTCTACAGAAAGATGTTTTCTAAATGCAATTTGATAGGCTAACAAAGCAGAATGTGATGTCTAAACTCATAAAGGAGGGCACTGGGACAATGAAACATACACCATTCCTAAATTTGAGTATATCATACTGATTTTTTAAAATAAATCATAGTGAGACCACTGCTTATAAAGTATTTGGGAATCCTTGGGAAAAGAAATTTTATGAATGTAGAATAGAGTGAAATATTTCTAATTAAGGAAAAAGGTAAATCATGAGATAAAAATTTATTAATAGTCTAAATATATATTAGAGATTATAGTATTGTTTTTAAAGAATAATGACTACTAAAAGTTTAAAAATCTAGCTTTATATTAGGGGATATAAAAAAATGATTGAGTTCCAAACTTCATGTCAAAATTTTTTCTTTAAGGCCAAGAGCCGTGCCGCACACCTGTAATCCCAACATTCTAGGAGGTTGAGGTGAGTAGATTGTCAGAGCTCAGGAGTTTGAGACCAGCCTGAGCAAGAGCAAGACCGAGTCTCTAAAATAGCCCAGCGTTATGACAGGTGCCTATAGTCCCAGCTACTTGGGAGGCTGACACAAGAGAATTGTTTGAGTCCAACTGAGAGTTTGAGGTTCCTATGAGCTATGATGTCATGACACTCTACCAAGGGTGATAAAGTGAGACTCTGTCTAAACAATTTTTTTCTTTAAGTATTTTGAATGTTTCAATTTTCTTCATCCAACATCAGTAGATAAAAACTGCTGATTTCTCTATCCATAAAGAATTTTCTGGGCCTGGGGAAGCAAGATGGCTGACCAGAGGATTGTTCAGCTGAGCTCTCCTAGAACAACTGGTGGAAAAGAGAGAACCCAGTCATACCTGACATCACTCTGATATGAGGAAAAGATCCAACTTTTCTGGGAAAAGACCCAACTAAAAAGGAGAATTTCAGACCAATTTCACTAATGAATATAGATGCAAAAATTCTCAATAAAACAAACCCAGCCCTGGC